>NW_028327055.1:0-30355 GCF_027475165.1 Benincasa hispida
GAAATAGTTTCGATTGTAGCTAATTGGGGAATACAAAATAGTATTTACTATAGCAAAAAATGGTAATTATAGTTTTAGGATAGTCGTTGTCCCAAACACACCCTAAAAGGTTAAATTTAACGTATATGATGAAATTGGGCCAAACATGTAATGTACCAATTTTCAAAAACTTCAATTCATCAACTTAGGAGTTAAATTGAAGCTTTTAAAAGAAAATGACGAAGTTGAAAAAAAGTGGTTAAAAACATATATCATCTCTGAATTTTTATAGCAGTAATAATTTAATTAATATACCTTCAAATGGTAATGATTTAATTTTTGAATTTTAATAAATAATAATTTAATATTTATATTTTACAAATTGTAATGATTTGATCTCTATCGTAGTAAATAATAAAAATTGATAGATTGATAATGGATCAAATTTGGTATAAATTATAAAGATTAATCGCTATTTAATAAAAACTAATACTTAATTTTATTGAAGATTATCACAATATGTAGAGGTATTCAAACGATCCAACAACTCGAGCATAACCTTGACTACCCAACCCAAAATATAAAGGTTGGGTTAAATTAGTTTTATTCGTAGGTTGATTAAGGTTATTTTTTATTTTATTTTATTTTTTTGTTGGGTTAGGTTAGATTGCGGGTTGGTTAACAAAATTTGGGTTAATCCAACCCCAACCCGAATTTTATATATATTCATAAAAATTATATATATATATCTTTTTTTTTTTTTTTAAAGTTTGATTACTTTGTATTGATTAATTTATGAATTTTCAACTTTTAAAATCGTTATGGTCTTTTTATTTAAAATCTATAATAAATATCATAGATATTTTGTATTTAACATTTGAATTTTATGAGATTTTTAATTATTAATCATGTGTTGTAGATAAATTTACATATTTTTATTTACAAAGGAAAAAAATTATAACCCGGCAACCCAATGCAACCCAACCCAACTTAATCCAAATTTTAAGGGTTGGGTTGGGTTCGAGACTTTATTTAAGTCATTTGGGTTGTCAACTCAACCTACTCGAATTTTCGGGTTGGTCCAAAGAAACACACTTAATCCAACTCAACCCAATTCACGTACATTCCTATCGATATAGACTATATTGTTATACATTTTATATAATATAGAGACCAAGTTTTTTCACAATACTTTATTAATACCTTATACTCTTGGTTCTAAGAGTTCATAACTCTTTGGACAAAAAATTTTTTAATATAAAAAATTTCTAACAACCATACATATAGACAAAACTATATACTATATGTGCATTTTTTAAAAAAATAAAAATGATGGGTTTGTTTATTACATAATTACAAATAATGGTTTATTGTGCACACGATCACGCATAGCACTCTTCATTTATGATTATAAGTCTTGACTTTTTATTTTAGTGCCATTATTCAGCCATGTGAACTTCTAGTTTCCACCTCACGTGCTTGTCTCTCTATTTTATCCATTTTTTAATTATCTTTTTTAATTCAATAATATACATGTTGGGATAGTATATATTTTAATTAGTTGAATGATAATTAGTTTAATTTAATTAAGTTCTTTAAAAAATTAATTTAAATAAATTTGTTCACGTCTACGAATATGTCTTTGATAGTAGATTTAGAAACTAAACTATAATTTAAATAATTATTCAATATATTTTTAAATCATAAAACTAGTTGAAGCCTTAGAGTTATCTACTTAGTATTAAGTTTTTATTTGTCTAACATGTTCTAGTTAAAGACTTCGCATAATTATTATTTTACTATAACATAAAATTTATAATATTTTAATTTAATAAAATAAATTGAGTTCATAACGTGAAATACTATATTTAATTAAAAAAATTTAATCTTTTTCTAAAATAATAAATTAAAAATCCGAATAAACTGATAGTGAAAACATTATAAAAAAATCTTTTAAAAATTTATATTATTTCGATCATAGATTTTGAAAATAGTCTTCAAAATACATATCTACCAAATGGTCAAACTCTATAAATTTGAAAACATAAAACAAAAATCATATTACGTATCAAACAGTTCCCTAATTTTAGAGATGAGATCTTATAGGTTTATTAAACTTATTTACGTACATTTTAACTTTTAATATTATGTAATTTAACCCGAAAAGAAAGGTGTTTATGCTTATGTTCACATTGATAGAAAATTAGGATTAAATATTATGGGAAAATTGTGTGTGTGTGTGTGTTTTTCTATCTAAAATACGATTTGTTTTATCAAGGAGAAGTGGAAAGCTCATTTACATCATGATGAGCAACAATAAGCATTTCTAGTCGAAAAATCACCATTCTTAGAAATATGAGAATTTCGGGAAAAAAAAAAGCATTATATGGAAGAAAAAAACTAGGGAAAGTAAGTGGATGGATGCTTTTTTACTTTTATTCTTTGCGTTTTTGTGAATTTTGTTGATGAAATAATTTTCTTATGTTTGAAATTCAATTCTAAATGTTATTTTTAAAATTTTTTTTTGTGTGGCAAGTTCAAAAAAAAAAACTAATTGTTAGAAAATAAAAAATATAGTTTTCCTTGTTTTTTTTAGTTTGTTTTAATTTTTATTTAATTTTTATTTTTATAATTCTTATACTTCATATCATGTGGTTGACGATTGTTTAAATTTATTTACTTAGGATTTTTGGCAATGCTTTGAATTTTGTTTATCTGGTAATAATTTTTCTTGTCTTAAAATGTAATATGATATTATAGAAATAGTCATGGAACAAAAAAAAAAAAAAAAAAAAACATTCCTTATGTTGTGGGTAGATTTACCGAGTTAGGCCTAGGTTAAGTCCAATAATTAAGAAAGCTCAAGAGAGCTTAGAAGACCCAGGGAAGAGTTTACGAGAGTTTAGAGAATTCATGAAAGAGCCTAATAGAGCTCAGAGAGCCCATGAAAATCTTGGGATAGTTCAGAGAACCCATGGGGTAAGCCTAGTGGAGCTCAAAGAACTCGTGGAGATCTTAGAAGCCAGCTTAGAAGACCCATAGAAAGCTTAGAAGAGCTTAGAAGACCCATGGAGAAACCCTAGTGAAGCTCAGAGGACCCATGAGGAAAGTCTTGTGGAGCTTAGAGAAAACCCATGGAGAGAACCTAGTGTCACACCCTCACGCCAGATTATCCTACTAAGCCTAGAACGAGATGTGATGACAATAGACCCTGAGTGTTTAATAGAATCTCCTGTCAAAATTTTCTTATCTTTAAACATATATGCTACCATCCAAAATTTCCTAAAACCTCTTAAACTTAAACTTGGATTTAATACATCACTTATACAATTGCTAAACACCATGCTTGGCTACATGTCGCAACAAACTAATGAGTCATATGACAGCTTCTTATCAATCCATTATTGTTGAAACTCAAGAGCAACCTGGTGGGGGAAAATAAAAGGAAAGAATGCGTTGAAAAGCCTAGTGAGTGGTAAATTATTGAAAAATAGGTTCTATACAAATATTTCATAATATACATATCGATTCATGAATATGTAAGTTTTCATATCATAATAATATTAAACTTGAGATCGTCAAACCTTATAAATCTAGCTAAATTTCAGAAAAACAAGTTCATAAACAATATCACGAGCTGATAAATCATTTCAAATCAATAACATTTCAAACTCAAGATCGTTAAATCATAAATACATATAAATTTTAGGAAAACAATTCTTGAATATTGATGTAAGCTGAATAAATCCATATAAATTTTAGGAAAACAATTCTTGAATATTGATGTAAGCTGAATAAATCCATCATCAAACTTGTAAAGCTGAATAAATCCATCATCAAGCTTGTACCCAATCCTGGTCATAGTGGCTGGAGTAATCTTAATACACACAACAGAGCAATAATTTGTCATACGTGCGTGCTGCAAAGCTGCCCTCAAAGGGCTGAACACCCCAATACATAACCCAAAACCTATATGTGTGTTATGATGGGTCCCAAAAACCTATATTTGTAACATCATCCACATCACGCTTAAGATTCGGATTTCGGATTCGACCTCTTTTTTGCCCTAACAATCCCCTGACAACCTGGATGGTGTATACTATTGCAACACATTCACATAACATATAGACAATCACCATTGGAACATAGATCTAGTGGTTTGCTATTCATTTCAAATCTCCATGAATCTCACTTTAAAACATCATAAATCGCATCGCTCCAAATCATTTCATAACATAAAAATATTTCCTAAATCACATATTTTGCTAAACATGAAACATTTCTCTAGTCTCAAACATATCTCAAATCTATACCACATATATAAAAAGTCCACACAAGTTCTTCGGAAACATTCTAAACATATTTTTCATGAAATTACTTTGTAAATTTCAGCAAATCATACAAAGTTCGACGTTTCGAATATATTTTGAAAATACTTGAAAATAACTATTCACATATCAGACATCAGGTTTATACTAAAAATACTTGAAAATATCCACTAACACTTAAACCTTTTAACAGTTTTCTAACTCACTCATAATCATAAAGTCCATGAAACTCCATAATATTTAACTAATAATACAGTTTTAGGAACGTGAATAAAAACCAGCAATGAACATAAAAAAACAGCAGCAAGATAACAGCAGTGCAGTTTTTTGACTGTAAGTTCATTGTTATGCTGTTTTTTCATGTTTTGCTGCGATTCTGAGTTTTTTTTTCCAACCAAAGTGAACAACACCAATTCCTTTTCTGCTATGGTTTTTAATGTTTTCCAGCTAAATTTGTGCTATTCCTACCTCTTTTCCTTACCTGATTCCTTCACTTGAAGATGGAGAAACTTTAACAATACTTATCAAGGGTTTATTTGTTGCTTGCTATTGTTCTAAACACCTAAATTCTTCTTTAAAACATCAAAATCTTTTACTTAACCAACTCAAACTTTATTTTTAATCTAATTAAATTTATTTTCAACATTAGATAATTATTTTATCAAATGAAATTTCACTTAAAACTTTAACCGTTTCATCTTAATTAAAGAACAAGGTGGAACGAGGTGTCCTTAAATCATCAAAGACGGATCATGATCTCCAACTATAGTAACCGTTTCACCTGAATTGCAATAAGAAGAACAACATATATATATTTAAAATATCTAAACAACCATTCGTGTCGAGGCGACAATCATATATTTATTAGTTAATCTTAGGTTTTCCATAACTATTTTCTACAATCAATAAGCTGTTTCTACTCGGCATGCCACACTTCAGAAAATTATGTCGTGCATCTCATGTTATAATAAGCTAGTTAAACAAAAACATATTATTACAAAAGGATTGATTTTTTACTTAAAAATTTAATACAGAAATTATTTTTATAGACAATTTAATATGAATTTTAAAAAAACTACAACTTTTAGTAATAAATTAATTAAAAATAATTATTAAATTAGATAGATTAAAATTATATTCATATAATAACTATAACATGTTACAAAAAATGATTTAAACACAAAGTTATTAATGGAACAATATGTAGTTTCGTTACACATTCAGATTGTTGGGAATGCGACCAAAATCCCATATTGGTTAAATAAGAGGATGATCATAGATATATAAGTGAGAATAACTATCTCTATTGATTTGGGGTGAAACCAAAAAAAGGGTCGTTGTCCTTATCAAGTGATAGCACAGATGGAGGATTATTTGAAACCGAACCGAACTGCTTTTTTAATAAATATATCGATTGTTGGTTTGCTTTGTACTTTCTTTTCCCTTATAATTATGTTCTATCTTTGGTTAGTTTAGTTGACTCATTTCTCTTATTTTTGAATTATCGTATCTCTTTTTCATCGTGATATTTTTATTGAAATAATGAAAGGAGGCTAATGTTCAAAATAAAAAAAAATAAAAAAAATGTTATGTGGGCTTGTTCCGTAATGGACCATAACTCAATTGAGAGAATGTCTATATCATTGACTAAAAGATCGAAACATTAAATTCTCCCACGTATGTTAATTAGTTCAGAATGAAGAAAAAGAAAAGTGGTTTGCCTATGTTACCTATACAACTTCCGAAAGTGTTGTGTGGGCTTGGTTTCATTCCTTGAATGTGGGTTCGTTTGGGTTTTGGACCCAAAGTTCTTTGATGGGAAATTCAGACTTATAACATTCATTACACTCTTATTAAAAAAATAGAAAAATACGGAATTGTTTGTGTAATTGATTTTTTCTACCCACTAACGTTTCTTTGCAATCAAGGGTTTTTTCTAATTTGGAGTTTGAGTGGGTTTTTGTGATCGAGTCTTGAAGAATTACATTGTAACGCGTTTTTTCATGATCTCAGTCGCCAGATATTTTTGGTGTTGTTAGATCGATTCTTTCTTTTGAAATATGTATATCACATTTTAGTTTAGTAGGAGGTTAGATAACTTTCTTTTAATAAAATCTATTTTAAATACCAATAAAATCTAGGTTATTATGATTTTAAAAAAAAAAGAGGTTATTTTTAAATATAAAAAAATAAACCAAAATATTTACAAGAAAAAGAGCTGAGGGTAGATCTCACGGTGTGGACTATGAGGGAGAAACGTCAAAGGTTTAAATGAAACATCATATGCCCCAAGTACCTCCCACTGAATGTTCTACCTAGGGGTTCATTAACCCAGACAATCCGGCTACTGATTATAGTCTAAGTTATTTATTAAGTCTACTCAAAAACAACTTTTGTCTTTGAAATAAAACTAGTTCAAGTAGTCACATTTAAATTCTTTAATGAACTGTCCTTAACTTGCAAGCATGCATCAAATCTATCTAATTCACATTTCCAGGTAGGTTCCCAGGTAGAAGTGTTCCATTGTCGTCACCTTATATACCCCAACCTAGACAGAACCCATCTTAGACAAAAGATCCCTTATAGATAGATTTGCTACACTTTAACCTTTTATTATTGATTTTAGTTCTAATTTAATTTTATGACCTTTATAAAAGAAACAACTAAAACATACATTGCCATACAATGAGGTATTTATAACGCTTATAAATATAACTCTTTAATAAATAATGCATGCATAAACATAACTCTTATATTGTATGATGCATGAGCATGCACTTATGCAATGTAAATCATGCTTCGCTAAATCATAACACTTATAATAAAGAGATGATGCATGACTAATGCATAACCTAAGGTGAGATTTTTCTATATGTGCATACCATATGACATATAACATAAACCATACATCGCATGTATAAAACCATAAATTAATGTACTGGGATGAACCAACACAAAACTGGAATGAAAATTCTATCTATTACATTTTTCCACTAAGCAAACCAAGTCTTCAACCATCGAGCAAAGCTCCATCGTTTAGTAAACGTCTCCAGGTAAACGATCGCATAGACAACAACGAGGTCACGAAGCCTGATCGTCTAGATGATCGCTTAACATGTGGAAAGTAAATGATTTACCACGCATTTACTCCACGATCGTATAGACAATAACTAAGCGATGAGGCTTGTTGAGCTATACGATTGTCTAGTGTGCTAGTGCGTTAAACGACACCCGAGCATCCAATACTCAGCGATCTTCTACCCCATCGTCTATATGACCCGACCAATGCTTGATCGTCTTCTTCCTCGAAGAACAGCAACCCTTGCTCCAAACTTCTTCACGAACTACTCAAGACTCAAACTAACTTTGAAATTACAGACTCGATAGCAATTAATTATGCCAAAAAATGCAGGGGCCTTTATAATTAACTGAAAATGTAAAAGAATTTAACAAACCGAGGTTTTATCCCAGAAAACTCCATTAATCCACACATCCACAGACAATTTAACAATTAAAACAAAGAGTAAACATGCCGCACCCACTGAGACTAAAAATGCAATTCTTTGCAGCAATGAAATTGGAATATTAGAAACTGAGGGCTCTGATACCAATTGAAGGAACTCTTATACAACAGTACCTATGAGCGGAAGTGGATCTTTCTAATTCATTGTGACAGAATTTTCGCATATACATTCATACATATAGATATGAATTAACAACGCTAAATTGCTGGCATGCTTAGAGACAAATAAACAGGAGAACAAGTAAACTTACCAGTTGAAGACTCTTTTCACGATAAATCTCGCTTTTGCTGGAACGGCAAGCTATCGTTCAACAACACCCAATCATCTACCACGAATAGTCACCACACAAACAGATGAAGAAAAGGGATGACATCACCACTTGAAACCCTTAGTATTCTTGGAGTGAGAATTGGTGACGAGAAATTAGATGTCAAATTACTTCAACAACTAAAATCCCTTGGACGCAATATACGATGCATGTTCTTAAGGTATGCGTTGATAGTCATGCGTCGTTGGTCATGTGTTGGAATGAATATGCGTTAACAAATGTATGCGATGACCATGCATCCTGTCACAAGTTTTCTTGCGCTCACGCCAAGTATAATGCAAACGCAAGTTTCTCGGGTGATCCGAGGTTGAACACAGGGACTTGTAGCAAAATGAATGTGGTAATGTGTATGCGGCGGTTTAAATAAAAGAATGATGGAGGGGTTTCTACACTAACACTACTTCTACTCCTAGCTAACAGACAACGCAATGAGAATATGAATGAGAGGTAGAGACACGACAACTCTTGACATGAAATAAATGAATGGTAAAATAGATAAAATATGGAGATGATTTCATTGCAATCCTTAAGAGTGATCGCAAGGGCAACCTTAGTCAACGCAAGCCATGCAATCATGCTACACACACTTAAGCCTAACTCTAGGACGTATGCGGTGTATTTGCAATATTGACGAGAAGCCTATGCATGCCTAAACCTCTATAACCCGCTCACGAGCTCTCGCCGCATGAGCCTGATAGCCGCATAACACCTTATCCTACTTCCTGGATGCATGCAATATCCTATCCGTAGGGTGCATACGCTATGTGATAGCAAATGGAGCTTATTCCTAAGTTCCCCATTCTTGCCTATGCGTTCCAATCCGCTCTTCCGAGTCTTAGATTTGGGTTTTAGACTACTCACCCAAGTATGCCTAAATGATGAATGATACGTTCATAGGACAAGGTAACCGCATGAACTTGGCTAACGTAAAATTATTCCTATCTCTAGTGAACAATGCTTACATTGCTTAATACAACCAACCACTTACCCTCCCGGGCAGTTAGTTGTTGCTGACTTCACTCGTAGACAAGTGTTGCATTAACTTCACACTAAGCAAATAAGGTTTCCTCACACACTCACGCAACGCACACCTTCCGGTAGTTTGCTACATGCTTCATATCCCTAATCTACATGACTAAGTATGCGATACTCAAGCAATCTCACTAAGTGATGCAATGAAAGTAAAGATGCTAAGTAAAGAAGATGGAGAAGAAGTCGAAGGAAATATGGAAATGTATTGCACACAAAATGTATTAGTTCCTTAATTCCAAATGTAGTACAATACAATATAAGAAAAAGAAGGGAAAATGAAATGACCCGCTGGAAGCAATGACTTGCTTCCAGCGGATGTGCATCAAGGCTGCCGGTGGTGCCATGGATGGGCGATGGAGCTAGCTCTCTCAAGATCTAGCTCTGGTCGAAGGCCCTGGTCGTCACTCAGAATGGATAAAGGAGGTGAAGAACTCTCAAGCGTCTTCTCACACAGTTTGTCTAGATCACAAGGATCCGCCCTAGGCAAACCTTAGGCGAAAACCTTGGATACTTGAACTTTTGCTCATCGGCTTCTTTATATAGAGCCTGGATCGTCAACGGCATTAATGGACTGCTCTGATTCTTAAATTCAGCGCGTTTAGTCCTTTTTGAACCTCTGCTGCTAACGGCGTGGTAGATGAAATGTCAACATCATCTTTTGTTTTTCTCGAGGTAGATGCGTTGATGCGTTCATTCCACCAACCTATCCCATTAGTATGCGTTATCGCGTAACTGCAATCATATAGTGACCGCATTCACTTGATACCACAACTTTACATGATGACCGCAATCGCTTGACGCGCGCAACTCCCATGCGATGGATGCATACGACTGATCATCGCAACATCCATGCATTGATCGAATGCGTTCGGCTTTGCGATGGAGACTTTCTCCACATGCGGTCATCTATGCGGTGGTCTGGTTTTCGCGTTTGCGTCCACTTCCTGCGTTAGCTACAAAAATAGAACATTGAACGCATAATATCGCATAATAATGGGTTAGCCGAGATTCATCATGCTGAACGATGTAAGCTCACTTTTCTCATGGATTCCTAGCATAATTTCCGCATATTCTGCTTAACAACCTTCATAGTTATAAGTAAAAGGCCTAAGATGACATACATTTCTACATGTCATCAAGAATCCAAAGAGTGGACTCTGTTCAGATTTAGTAGAGGGGAGGAGGAAAAGGGATTGTATACAACGATCACGCAAGTGGGAGAAAGACTCATCTATCATATAGACAAAATGCTTGATCGTTTAGGTGAAGTATACGATCGTGTAGGAAAAGCTAAGCGATCATCTATACGATCATGTAGGAAAAGCTAAGTGATCGTCTATATGATTATGTAGGAAAAGCTAAGCGATCGTTTAATAAGTAGCGTGCGCGGGTGTAAGAGATCGTTTAATAAGCAGCACTATTGTATAGGCTCTGATTTACTAATCGATGACTCTCTCAAAACCTATATGATCAAATGCTTAACATACTGTGAGTTATTTAAGCGTCTCAAAACGATTCTTCATCTTACTCATCTGTTACAAAAACAAAAGAGACGCCGACCAATTATCCCATAACTATCCAATTAATAAATAATAAATATAATCACATTATATTCATAACCTATGGTTTAATATCATATATTAACCATAGTATTTTTCCTCCCGTAGATATAAATCATATTTATATCTAATTTCCTCCAAATTAATGTATCTCATACATAAAGACAATTATATCATATATAATTAATTAGTTCAATTATATCATATGTAATTGAACTCCCTCTTGTCAATTAGAACATTTCAAACTGATCCAAAAACTAATTCTCAACTTGTATCCAAGCTACCAAAGGGACCTCATGGACCTATGTGTCACACCCCGCCCCACATCACCCTCTTAGCCTAGAGAAGGGCGTGACTGCAGCAGTTATCAACCTTTGCGGAATAACTCAATTATATGCAACGGGACGTCTTTAGGCCCACAATTTATTAACTTAGAAACTTAATATGTTTAGAGTATTTATAACATTAGATTTACAAGTCCCAAAACCCACAAACCCTAGTCTCTATATGAACAGTAGTAACATGTGTTCAATATTAACCGTAACCACCTAGCAAACGGTTACAAGTCTTTTAGTCCTTTAGTGGCAGAGCAGATACTGAGCTCTCTTCAGAGGAATTGACTGCTACCTGTGGGGGGAAAAAAACATTATTCACCTGTGGCCACACTAGTAAACATAGTATAAACTTTTGCAACATAAATATTTTCAAAGCGTAAATTATATAAAACTGTTTTAAATGTAAAACAGTAAAATCATTTCGCAAATCAAAGTACTGTATAGCTGGTAAAATAATCCCAACACCAACTACTAGTCCAGAGAGAACCCTTTTGCTCAATCTCTGACTTTATTCACCTGTGGCCACACTAAGTACCTTCACACATTAGGTACTACTGCTCAGATGCCTTCTCCTTGTACTTCAGTATCGAGCTACTAGGATACCTTCTCCAACGTACTTCAGTATCTCGTTGGCTTAGTACCTTCTCAAATGTACTTCAGTACCAATAGATACCTTCTCCTTGTACTTCAGTATCTAGTTGGGTGGATGCCTTCTCTTTGTACTTCGGCATCACATTTTACCAAAACTAATTATAAAGCACTTTTCTCTTTAAAGCACGTACAGTCTAACACATATACAACATGGCTTTAAAGATGGTAACGCATGCTGGATAAAATCAATATATACATATGTAAATAGTTTTTCAACAATATGCATGCGTTCAAATCACAATTCAAACTTGCTTGGAAACCACTTTAGAAAACCAGTAGGCATGAGAATTATTTTCGCAAACATGCTTTTTGTAAAACGTTTGTAATCAAAACAGTTTAAAGACGTTTTAGTTCGAAAACATTTTAGCCACTCACCTCGAACTCTTAGGAACTTTTCACTCTAGTAGCTCCTCAGGTCCCTTTTTCACCCCTAGAATCCAGATTCAACTTGCAACTTAGATTACTCATAATTCCGAACCTTATTTAGAAATACTTCCTTCTACATACTTATTCTAAAATGTCTTAGGAATCTTACCCTAAACTTTCAGCTCAGAATTCTTTGTGGTTTTGCCGGAATCTTAAAATCTTCAAGACTGGCTCAGACTGATCCGACAGTCTGACCCTTCTGCCTTCTTCTCAACCTCCAGCCCAGTTTCTTTGAGCCTTTTCCTCCGGCAGCCTTACTCTGAAACTAGACTTCAAGAACTTTCAGAAGGCTTTAGAATCACTCCAAACGCACGAGTATATTGGAAGATCTCCTCGTCCAAAGTTGACACATTCCTCGGAACCCTCACTGCCCTCTACTTTCTCTACGAAATATATGATTTTTGTGTGATTTGAAAATGAAATCCCAACTCCATATTTATAGGAGTTCAAATTGCTTGTGAAATTGACAGCACCTACTTGGCTGCATGGCCAAATGTTTAGTCCTCCCTTTATCAACATAAGCTGACTTCACCTTAGTTCAATGTGTTCTTCCCAAACGCATCCAACACAGTTTCTTAGGGTTGAAGAATTTCTCTTAATCGGACACCTAGATTTTAATTGACGTTTGCCCTTACGTCTTCAAGCCTTGTTTGTATTCAAATTAGGGTTTTTAAATGCATAATCCACCCCAATGCGTCCAAATACATCGCCCAGAAGCTTGCTCAGCCGTTCAATGCATAGGCGAGGCGTGGGCATGACGTTCGAATCGGACAAAGCAAGGCTAACACATAGGCGCTCTCGCTCTTTCCGCTCTCGGCAGTGTCGCTCTCTCCCACATTCTTGCTAGTCTCGCTCTCTTCACTCTCGCTCTCTCCAGCAATCTCGCTGGTCTCGCTCTCTCCAGCTTTCTCGCTGGTCTCGCTCTCTCCCATCTTCTATCCAATCTCGCTCTCTCCCATTTCCTCTCTAATCTCGCTGGTCTCGATCTCAATGATCTCGCTCTCAACGATCTCATTGACCTCACTCTCAACGATCTTGCTCTTAGCTACTGCGAACATTGTTCTCCGTACACGTTTGCTCACCACTTTGTGATACTTTTACATGAATTTTCTAAATTTTTCTAAAGTAATTTCCCATATTTTTCGCATTTCACATAAATTCCATATTTTTCTCAGTTCTTCAGCCATAACGCACTTCACCTAATTCTCCATACTTAACCGAATTTTTCCCAAATTTTCCAAACTTAATTTTCATATTATTCCACACTAGCTCAACCTACTTATTATTTTTCCCCAACTTTCCCAACTCAATTCCATTTTTTTTTCTTTTCAAATCCCCATTCTTTCTTCACCATTTCATACTAACTTTCTCATCAACCTACTCAACTTATTTATACAAATTTAAATAGGGACACACAATTAAGTGAAAAATTAAGATAATTTAAATAAGAAAACACACTTAAGTGTAAAATTGGGATTCGGGGTTCACACTATGGCTCGAAGCTCCAATGGTACGTGAATAACTGACTAAACTCTTTAGCCATGATATCCACCATCCATTAACTTTTAGGTATTCCACTAAAGACCGACAACTGAACTCTTCTTACCATGGATATATTTCTATGTCCATCGTATCTAACTAATCATCAGTACGATAACCCTTCACAGATGCTCGAAAGTACAACTGGGCCAATTTATCGTTTTGCCCTTATAGTTACATCTTACTCCTTAAGCACTGATCCCTCTAATGAAATATATAACATAGTCCTACTATGTGCGAACACCTCTCGAGCCGTGAGAAGGTGTGTGGCACCACATTGTTCAAGTTCTAGGATCAACCCTTAAGGGGGCAATCTATCTACTTACCCCTACTTCGGGGAAGGAGTGAACTCCATCTTGTGTAGCTGAGTTCCCACCTCCCAAATCAGACGAATCCCTAAAGTGGTAGGTTTGAGTCAGCGCTCTGGGCACTTACACCCAAGAAAATCAAAGGACTGTCCTCAATGATAGGAGTTCCCAACTCACTCAGGATTAAGGTCATGTTACCTATGGTCATCCTAGTGAAGTGAAGTCTTTGTCATGAACGGTGTTATCGAAAAATCATAAGTTTGGATCGCATGTCTTTGTCCAAAGTTTTTCCTTTTTATTTTAAGGCGGAGCATGAGAAGAGTAAAGACGCCAGAGATCGCTCAAGGCAACTCGAGAGAGAATCTTTTGAACACGAGTATAAAAACAGTGTAAAAGCCTGGGAAGCAAGAGAGTGCTACCAGGCTCTTTATTCTAACCTTGCATTGTTATTTCTTACTTCATCTTTATATTTATACAATGGAAGTTCTTATTCTACATCCGTTAAGTCTCTTAGCACGCATGAGTAGCTAAACTAGTCGAATGTGTTGAGAAGAACTAAGCTAACATAACCTAGGAAGTTCATTGTTTACGATTATCTTGTGTTATGTTGTGCCAAATACCCCTTTAGAACTACTCGAGAGAGAGTCTAAAGAAAGAACCTCAGACTCGAGACAGCTAGGTTAGAATCTAGACTCGAGAGAGCAAGATTAGAACTGCATAAACAAGAGATAAGGATTAGAGATAAGCTCTATTTGTCAACCTGCATTGCATGCATCCTAGAGATGAGAATGATATATGTGGTCGCCTTATTTATATATGTGTCATTTTGTAATCGCATAAATAAGAATAAAGGCTTATGTGTAAGTCCTATAGACTTATCGCATATATCGCATGCGTTCTAGCCTTAGAACTCGTGGCATTCGCATCGAGAGGTGGTTTACTATTGTATGCATGTTGCATGATCGCATAGCATGAACGCATCCTAGGAAGTGTTGGCCAAAATTTTTCTCAACCCGTTCACCGCATACTCATCGCATCTTCCGTGTATTCAACTCTTTTCAAACTCTGTCGCATTTGTTTATTTTTCATCACTGCAACCTATTTTCCAAAGTCTTTGAGTTCAACCCTGGACTTACCAGGAAACTCAGTGGTGTTTACACTTGGATTTCACTAAGAAAACCTGAGTGCTCAACACATTTCCATCATCGCATTTCATCCACAAATCCACATCATAAAATAACGCATCAAGTTTTTGGTACCGTTGCTGAGGACTTTGGCAAAATAGTGTGCTAACGGTAATTTTTCTGATTTCTTTACAGACTCTCAATCTCTGGAGAATTACGACCCGGAGATTGAGAGGACATTCAGAAGAAGATTAAAAGACTACCAACAACAACAGTCAGATAAAGAAGAGATGGCGGAGCAGCCGGGAAACGGAGCATCAAACGAAAACAACGTTATGGTGAATCCAATCCTTCTGGCTAACGATCGCAATAGACCCATTAGGGACTATGCATCGCCAAACCTCTACGATTTCTCTCCAGGAATCATGAGGCCTGCCCTCGACGAAAGCTGATTCAAAATGAAATTGGTGATGCTGCAGATGATTCAGACTGCAGGACAATTCGGAGGACGACGTGGCGAGGACCCGCACGCCCATCTTCGTAGCTTTATTGAAATCTGCAATACGTTTGTGTTCCCGAACATCTCTGTCGAAGAAGCTCGACTAACTTTGTTCCCATTTTCTCTTTGTGATCAGGCAAGAAAATGGGCATATTCCCTCGAGCCGGGAGAGATCACTTCATGGGAACATGTCGTAGAGAAGTTCATGAAGAAATACTTTCCACCGACTGAGAATCCTAGACGAAGGAAACTCATAACAAATTTTGAATAAGACATGGACGAATCGCTCAGTGATGCCTGGGCAAGGTTTAAGAGGTTGGTCCGGGACTATCCACACAAAGGTTTGCTAGACTGCCTTCAAATGGAAATCTTTTATCATGGTTTGAATCCCACTTCGCAGACCGCTGCCAATGCGGCAACCGCTGGTGGTTTGACAAAATGTATGACGAGGCTAAGAATATCTTAGATTGCATCTTTAAGAACCACGAAGATTGGAGGGAGAGTGATCAGAGACTGAGAATTAAGGATAACGACGCAAGTAATGGTGCTTACTTCACTTCAGAATCAGATGACCGCAATGATGAACTTAATTCAGGGAATTGCAATCACCAGCCCAACACTACAAAATGGGAAAATCAACGCAATTAGTCAAAACATCGCAAGGTATGCGACTTGCGGTGATGGGCACTCAATGGAAGAATGCCCACAAAATCCACAGTCTATTTACTTTGTGAAAAATAATCCCTTTTCGAATACCTACAACCCCTGGTGGAGAAACCACCCCAATTTTATATGGAAGAATCAGCAGCAGAATTTCCAACCTGTGGCGCAGAAAGAAGGGCCACCTGGATTCTTCCCGTGCAATAACGGTCAGACAAGCAATCAAGCCAGTAGTTCACAACTGTCGCAATCTTCTTTCTTGGAAAGCATATTGAAGCAATATATAGAGAAAAACGAAACGGTGGTTCAAAGTTAGGCTATGTCCATCCGCAATCTGGAATTACAGATGGGCCAGATTGCAAGTGAGCTAAAGAACAGACTGCAAGGGGCTCTGCCGAGTTCAACAAAACTCCCACGCAACCCGACGGGATCAGATAAAGAGCAATGTCAGGTTGTAACATTGCGAAGCAGAAAAACTATGGAGGGAGAAAGAAAGGAGCCAAGCCGGATTGCTTCCATTGCGGCGGTACCTAAAATTGCGATGATGCAAGAAGAAGAAAGAGAAAAAGAAGCAATAGAGCCAGAAGTTGCATCGACCTCAAAGCCAACAGAGAAGGGGATCGTGAGAGTGCAGTTACCACCTTTCCTGCAGAGACTAAGAAAGAAAAAGAACGAAGAGGTACAGTACCAAAGCTTTTTGTGTATGTTAAAACAATTACATATTAATATTCCATTCAGTGAAGCGATTGAGGAGATGCCTACCTACGCAAAGTTTCTAAAGGATATGGTAACCAAGAAGAGTGAAGCTGGTAAGTTTGCCACAGTGGCGTTAACACAGAGTTCAAAATCAATAATTCCACCAAAGATGAACGATCCTGAGAGCTTTACTATACCCTGCTCCATAGGAGGACTGTACATCGGGCAAGCCCTGTGTGACCTTAGAGCTAGCATCAATTTGATGCCTCTGTCAATCTTTAAGCAGCTGAATATGGGGCAACTTGTACCCATAACCGTGACTCTCCAACTGGCCGATAGATCTCTAGTGCATCCAGAGGGAAAGGTGAAGAACGTGCTGATCACCATTGACAAATTTATCCTACCAACCGACTTCATGATCTTGGATTACGAGGCCGACAAAGATGTGCCCATCATCTTGGGGCGACCATTTTTATCAACAGGTCGTGCCCAGATTGATGTGCATAAAGGGGAGATCACTTTGAGCATTGGACAAAAGCTCAAGTTCAACATAATTCGTGCCATGAAGTTTCCTGACGAAGAAGACCTGCATGACTCAGACGACAACCAGAATTTGATTGAAGAAGAAAAGTTTGACAAAGAGACTGAAGAAGAGGATGCAAGTGCATCCATTGCTGCCTGTAATGCGATCATAAAAAAAAGCAAGGAAGAAGAGATGATCGCAAACCAAGAAGAAGAGCCAACAGAAAAAGAAGAAAGAAAAACAACACAACCGTCCCTAGTAGAACCACCAACATTGGAATTAAAGACCCTACCGAATTATTAAAAGTATGCATTTTTGGGGCAGAACGAGAAGTTGCCGGTGATTATTTCCTCGAAACTTAATGAATACCAGGAGAATGCGTTAATGATCATTTTGAGGAGACATGAGCGAGCAATTGGTTGGACGCTCGCCGACATTCGAGGAACGATCGAACATTCGTCTCGAAGAAGACCATATTCGTCTTCTTCTCGAAGAAGACCATAAGGCAACGATCGAACATCAGTGCAGGCTCAACCCTTCGATGAAGGAGGTCGTTAAAAAGAAGATCATTAAATGGTTAGATACGGGCATTATTTATCCTATAGCAGATAGCATGTAGGTCAGCCCAGTACAGTGTGTGCCGAAAAATGGTGGCATGACGGTAGTCCCAAACGAAAACAATGAACTAATATTGCAAAGGACCGTCACTGGTTGGCGCATTTGCATGGACTACCGCAAGATGAATGCGGCCACAAAGAAAGATCATTTCCCCTACCATTCATTGATCAAATGCTAGACCGTCTAGCTAGAAATGACTTTTACTGCTTTCTGGATGGTTATGCTCGATATAACCAAATTATGATAGCTCTAGAAGACCAAGACAAGACCACATTCACCTGCCCATATGGGACCTTCGCTTTCTGCTGTATGCCGTTCGGCCTTTGAAATGCGCTAAACACGTTCCAAAGGTGCATAATAGCCATCTTTTCAGACTATTTTGAGGACTCTGTTGAAATGTTTATGGACGACTTCTGTGTTTATGGGACCACCTATGAAGTTTGTCTAGCCAACTTGGAGAAGATACTGAAGAGATGCGAAAAGAAGAATCTGGTCCTTAACTGGTAAAAATGCCATTTTATGGGTAAGGAGGGCATCGTGTTGGGGCACAAGGTTTCCCAGGACGAGTTGGAGGTGGATAAAGCAAAAATCTAAGCAATTGGAAAACTTCCACCTCCAACAAGCGTGAAGGCTGTACGAAGTTTCTTAGGGCACGCTGGATTCTACAGATGCTTTGTCAAAGACTTTTCGAATGCTTCGAAAATAGCACGACCACTGAGTGCATTGTTGGAGGTTGACAGAAAATTTGATTTTGACAACAATTGCCTCAACGCATTCAGAATTTTGAAGAATGCGCTGATTACTGCACCCGTGTTGATTGCACCTGACTGAACACTTCCTTTTGAAATAATGTTCGATGCAAGCTGGTATGTGATGGGAGCAGCTTTGGCACAGAAGAGAAAAACAATCTTACATCCCATCGCATATACGAGTAATACTCAGACCAATTATACCACCACAGAGAAGAAGCTTCTTGTGGTAATTTTTGCGTTGGAAAAATTTCGAGCATATCTGCTGGGGACGAAGGTACTCATCCATATTGATCATTCAACAATAAAGTACTTAATGATAAAGAAGGATGCAAAGCCGAGATTGATCAGATGGGTTCTCCTCCTTCAAGAATTTGACATAGAAATAATTGATCGAAAAGGGACAGAAAACCAAGTTACGGATCAGTTGTCTAGATTGGAAAACCCTAAAGTTGACCGCAATGAATCAGAGGTGAGTGCGGTGTTCCCGGATGAGCAGTTGTTCCATATTGAAGAATTTCCTTGGTACACTGACATAGTCAACTATCTGGTTTCCAGACAATTTCCTGAAGATTATACCTACCACCAACAGAGGAAGTTCAAACATGAATGCAGATATTATTATTGGGATGACCAGATTCTGTATAAAAAGGGGTAAGACCAGATTCTGCGACTATGCGTACCAAATGCTGCTCAACAATGCATATTATCGCAATACCATGACTCACCATATGGTGAGCACTTTGGAGGACAGTGCACCGCAGCTAAGGTTTAACACAGTGGATTTTTTGGCCAACATTGTTTAAGAATGTAGTTGACTATGCCATGAAGTGTGATCGGTGCAAATGCACAGGTAACATTTCATGGAAACATGCAATGCCGATGAACACCATCTTGGAGCTTGAATTTTTCGACGTGTGAGGTATTAATTTCATGGGACCATTCCTTCCCTCGAATGGTAAACATTATATTTTATTAGCCGTTGACTATGTATCCAAATTGGTAGAGGCAGTGGCGTGCACTGCAAGCGTTGCGATGGTAGTCTCTCAATTCCTGAAGAAAAACATTTTCACTCATTTTGGCAACCCACGTGCCACAATAAGTGACGAGGGGTCTCACTTTGTCAATCATACTGTTAAGAAGCTGCTGTGCAAATACAACATTCTCCACAAAGTAGCCACTGCATACCATCTGCAAACGAATGGTCAGGCTTAGGTGTCCAATCGAGAAATTAAGCTAATACTTGAGAAGGTAAAAGGCCTTCGCGAAAAGATTGGGCAATAAAGCTTGACGATGCGTTGTAGGCATACAGACTGCATTTAAAACACTCATAAGTATGTCCCCATATGCGTTGGTATTTGGTAAGACATGTCATTTGCCTCTGGAGCTGGAATACAAGGCACTATGGGCGGTAAAGAAGCTGAACTTTGATTTGAAGAAAGCAGAAGAAGCGCGAAAAATGCAATTGGTCAAGCTAGAAGAATGGAGGATTAACGCATATGAGAACGCAAAGATTTATAAGGAGCACACCAAGTGCTGGCACGACAAACACATATGTGGTAAAGACCTCCAAGTCAGGCAGAAGGTCTTGTTATTCAACTCATGACTACGGCTCTTCCCGGGAAAATTAAAGTCACGTTGGTCCGGAGCATTCATAGTTAGACAGGTATTCCCACATGGCGCGGTTGAATTATCAAATGATGACGAAACCAACATATTCAAAGTTAATGGGCAGCGAGTAAAGGTGTATCATGGAGAAGGCTGGCATCGCCAAGTCAACTCCGTGGAATTAAAGAACTTTGAATAAAGAAGGAAGTAGGAGGTCCCTGCGTTATCAGATGATCGCAATCCATCAGGGAAGCAAGTTTTGGGAATCATGGAATCTTCAATTCTTCTCTACCACTCAGAATTTTCAATTCACTATATCTTTTCAGTCTTTATCTATTCTAACTCTTATTTTTCTAAAAAAAAATTGCGATAAAATAATGTTGTTTTGTTTAAACTTATTTGACCCTCTCTCTATTTTTTTCCTTGCAACGATTGAGGCATTGGATTGCGGAGGTGTTACACGAAGAAGCAACTTATCTCATTCCATCACCACAATCCAAAGAAGATAGATCGCTGCAAAGAAGGATGCATCAATGCACAATGCGGGCGACAGCGCAAATTTGGGGGTTGTATTCTTCCTTCACTTTTTTTCAAATTTCGCATTATCGCATCGCATTTTAGTTTTAAAAGTCTTATCATCGTATCCTCTTTGATTACCACAATCATTTGACATGGATAAATTTAGTAATTCAACGCATGCTGTCTCTTTTCCAATTATGATTTCAATTATGAAAAATATGCTTCTATTTCTTTCATATATACTAGAGTCAACTTAATCTTAAGATAGTCACTTCATGAAATATTTCTAGAAGTTAGGGGTTTGCTAGCTTTCTTTCAAACTCTCTTTACAAAGCTTTCTAAGAACATCGTATGACTTATTTCAATCTAGTAGCAATGAAAACATTGCCGCATTTTAAATTTGGGGATTGATAACGAGCAGAAATGTACGTTATCATAGTGCTAAGTTATTAAACAATTTTGGATTGCATTGATGAAAAATGATAAATTGCGTCCATTAAGCAATTCTATAATATTGCGGTCACATGCGTCAGCACATTGGAACTATTGATTTTTGTATTTTTTTTTTTTTTTTTTTTTTTTTGCAGAATATGCAGTAACGCAATGCAAAGAATACGATCATAGGAATACATCAGTCGAGCGCAACTTAACCGCAAGACTTTGCGTTAATCGTGCTTGCAAACATCCACCCAAGAAGAATCACCGCAAAATGGGGGGACCATCTGGACGAAAGGACAATGAAAATCGATGGGACAGAAAGCTGACGGTAGTCGGATCCAAATTAAGTTGACAGCCGATAATGGTCACAAATTATATCCAGCTTTATCGGTGACAACTATCCGGCGCATCAGTCAGGAATTACAGTTGTCCCATCTGTACAACGAGGAAAGAAAAGCCGCCTTTCACCTTTGATGCCCTATAAATACCAAGTGCATTCTTCAGAGAAGGGGTTAAGCAGTCCATTACTTCATCACTTTACAAGTTCACACCTCTGTTCATAGTTTTCTTTTCCATTTCACGATGGAACTAGAGAAGAGTGGTGACGCCGGAGATCGTCCGAGGCGGCTCGAGAGAGAACATTAGGGCGTAAGAGCAGAGAGCGGGTTGACTCTCACGAAAGTGAGAATATCTTTAGACCACGAGTAGAACAGTGTAACACCTGGTGGCAAGAAATTGCTCCAGGCTCTTTACTATACTTGCATTATATTTCTGTACTTCATCTTTTATCTATTCAATGGAAGTTCTATTTCTACATCTGCTCACTCTCTTAAATACACATGAGTAGCTAAACTAGTTGAATGGGTTGAGAAGAACTAAGCTAACATGATCTAGGAAGTTCATTGCTTGCGATTGTCTTGTTTTATGCTGTGCGAAACATCCCTTTAGAGTTGCTCGAGAGAGAATCTGAAGAAAGAACCTAATGTCTCGAGAGAGCTAGGTTAGAATCTGACTTGAAAGAGCAAGATTAGGCTTGTATAAACAAGAAATAGGGACTTAGAGATAGGCTCTGTTTGTCAACTTGCATCGCATGCATCCTAGAAATAGGAATGATATTATGCGGTTGCATATTTGTGTGAATGTCATGTTCTCATCGCATAAATAAAGGTAGAGGTTTATGTGTAAACCCTGTAGACGTATCGCATACTTATCGCATGTGTTCTAGCCTTAGAAGCCGTGGCATTCACGCCGAGAGGTGGTTTACTATTGTATGCATGTTGCATGATCGCAAAGCATGAAGACAACCTAGGGAGTGTTAGCCGAAACCTTTCTCAACCCGTTCACCGCATATTCATCGTATTTCCCGTTGCCAACTCTTTTCGAACTCTGCTGCATTTATTATTGTTTTTATTAACGCAACAACAACCCAACACTTATTTATTTAATCGGTTACCACAAGTTTTCATAAAAATCACTAATGCAACTATTTTCACAAGTCCCTGTGTTCGACCCTAGACTTACCAGGAAACTCAGAGAAATTTACACTTGGATTCCGCTGGGGAAACTTGAGTGCACAACGCTATCCATCAACACATATCATCCACATTTTCCACACTTAATAAAAAAAATCGCATCAAGTTTTTGGCGTCGTTGCCGGGGACTTTGGCAAAATAGTTGTTAACAGTAATTTTTGTGAATTCTTTGCAGAACTCTCAATCTCTGGCAAACTACGACCCGAAGATTGAGAGAACATTTCGAAGAAGACTAAGGAACCACCAACAGCAACCACAATCTGATAAAGAAGAGACGGCAGAGCAGCTTAGGAATGAAGCACCAAACAACAATAATGTTATTGCATATCCAATTTTGTTGGCCAATAATCGCAATAGGCCCATTAGGTACTATGCATCGCCAAACCTCTATGATTTCTCTCCGAGAATCATGAGGCCTGCCTTAGACAGAAGTAGATTTGAAATGAAACCGGTGATGCTGCAGATGATCCAGGCTGCAGGTCAATTCGGAGGAAGGCGTGGCGAGGATCCGCCCACCCACCTCCGATGTTTTATTTAAATCTGCAATACTTTTGTGTTCCTGAACATTTCTGCTGAGGAGGTTCGACTAACGCTGTTTCCATTTTCTCTCTGTGATCTGGCTAGGAAATGGGCCTACTCGCTCAAACCAGCCTAGAAAATGGGCCTACTCGCTCGAACCAGGAGAGAAAGTGGTGGAGAAGTTTATGAAGAAGTATTTCCCACCTACAGAGAATGCCAGACGAAGATAGCTTATTACTAATTTGAACAAGATATGGACGAATCGCTCAGGGATGCCTGGACAAGGTTTAAAAGATTGATCCGAGATTGTCCGCATAATGGGCTTCCAGACTGCCTTCAAATGGAAATTATCTACCACGGTTTGAATCCTGCTTCGCAGACAGCTGTCAATGCGGCAGCAGCTGGTGGTCTGCTTGACAAGACTTATGATGAGGCGAAGAATATCTTGGATCGCATCTCCAAGAATCATGAAGACTGGAGGGAGAGCGACCAAAGATCAAGATTCAAAGATTCTAATGCAAATAACGGTGTTATTGTTTCATTGCAAAACCAAATGACCGCAATGATGAATTTGATTCGAGGAATGACGATCACCAGCCCAACACTGCAAGGTGGGCAAATCAACACAATAAATCAAAACATCGCAAGGTATGCGACTTACGATGATGACCACAATGATAAATCTGTATATTTTGTACAGGACAACCCCTTTTCCAATACCTATAACCCCGGATGGAAAAACCACCCAAACTTTGCTTGGAAGAATCAACAACAAAATTTTTAATTTGTGGCACAAAAAGAAGGGCCACCATGGTTCTTTCAATGCAACAACAGTCAACAAAGCAACCAAGCCAATAGCTCACAACGACCACCGCAATCTTCTTCCCTAGAAGGCCTATTGAAGCAATTTATAGAGAAAAATGAGACGATGCTTCAAAGTCAGGCTACGTCCATCTGTAACCTTGAATTGCAAATGGGCCAAATTGCAAATGAGCTCAAAAGTAGTCCACAAGGGGCGCTGCCAAGTTCAATCGAGCTTCACACAACCTAGGTGGTTCAGGTAAGGAGCAATGTTAGGTTGTGACATTGCACAGTAGAAAGACTATGGAGGGAGAAAAGAAGGAGTAGAACAGATCAACCTCCATCGCAGCTGAACCTGAGATTGCGGCAACGCAAGAAGAAGAAAAAGAAAATGAAGCAGTAGAACCTGAGGTTGCGTCAACCTCAAAGTCAAATGAAATGGGAACCGTGAAAGTCCAATTACCACATTTCCCTCAGAGGCTAAAGAAGAAGAAAAACGAAGAGGTACAGTACCAACGCTTCCTATCTATGTTAAAGCAATTACATGTTAACACTTCTTTCAGTGGAGCGATTGAGGAAAGGCTTACCTATGCCAAGTTTCTGAAGGACATGGTAACCAAGAAAAGAGGCACTGGAAAATTTGCCACGATGGCACTATCGCAAAGTTCCAAATCTATTATCCCACCGAAGATGAGCGATCCTGGGAGCTTCACTATTCCTTGCTTCATAGGAGGAATCTATTGGGCAAGCCTTGTGTGACTTGGGGGCCAGCATAAATTTGATGTCGCTGTCAATCTTTCGACAACTAAATGTGGAGCAACTTGTGCCCATATCCGTGACTCTCTAACTGGCCGACAGATCTCTTGTTCATCCAGAGGGTAAGGTGAAGGACGTGCTGATCACGATTGATAAATTTATTTTGCCAGCTGACTTCATCATCCTGGATTATGAGGCTGATAAAGATGTGTCCATCATTTTGGGGCGACCTTTCCTATCAACGGGTCGTGCTCAAATTGATGTGCACAAGGGCGATATCACTTTGAGCATTAACGGACAGAAGCTCAAATTTAATATAATTCGTGCCATGAAATTTCCTGATGAGGAAGAACTGCAGGATTCTAATGATGACATCAATTTGATTGAAGAAGAAAAGTCTGATGAAGAGTATGAAGAAGAGGATGTCATCGCATCCGTAGCTGCCTGGAATGCGATCATAGCAAAAACAAACAAGGAAGAATGACCGATCACAATGTAAGAAAAAGAGCCGATGGAAGAAAAAAATAACACAACCTTCTCTCATGGAGCTACCAACCCTTGAACTAAAAACCCTACCAACGCATCGAAAGTACGCATTTCTAGGGCAGAATGAGAAGCTACCAGTAATAATTTCCTCTGCGCTCAACGCAGATCAAGAGAATGTGTTGATAAGTATTCTCAAAAAGCATGTGCGAGCAATTTGCTGGACGCTCGCTGATATCAGAAGAATTAGCCCCGTGTACTGTATGCACCACATTCTTCTTGAGGAAGACTACAAAGCAACCATTGAAAATCAACGCAGATTTAACCTTGCGATGAAAGAGGTCGTCAAAAAGGAGATTATCAAGTGGCTGGATGCGGGCATTATCTATACCATTGTAGATAGCACGTGGGCCAGCACCATGCAATGTGTGCCGAAGAAAGGCAAAATGACGGTAATCCTCAATGAGAACAATGAACTAATACCGCAAAGGACCATCAGTGGATGGCGCATCTGTATGAACTACCGCAAATTGAATGCGGCCACAAAGAAAGATCACTTCCCTCTGCCATTCATCGATCAAATGTTGGATAGATTAGCAGGGAATGATTTTTACTGTTTCTTGGATGGATACGCCGGGTACAACCAGATCATGATAGCTTCTGAAGACCAAGACAAGACCACATTCACCTGCCCATTTGGGACATTCGCTTTTCGCTGCATGTCGTTCGGCCTCTGCAATGTTCCAAGCACGTTCCAGAGGTGCATGATGGCAATCTTTTTCAGATTATCTTGAGGACTCAGTAGAAATATTTATGGATGACTTCTCCGTTTATGGGAACACTTATGAAGTCTGCCTGGCCAATTTGGAGAAAATTCTAAAAAATATGTGAAGAGACGAACCTGGTGCTTAACTGGGAAAAATGTCACTTCATGGTGATAGGGGGTATAGTGTTGGGGCACAAGGTCTCTCGAGAAGGGTTAGAGGTGGACAAAGCAAAGATTGACGCAATTGAAAAGCTTCCACCTCCAACCAACGTGAAGGCAGTATGAAGCTTCCTAGAGCATGCTGGACTCTACAGACGATTCGATAAAGACTTTTCTAAGATAGAAAGACCATTGAGTGTGTTACTAGAGGCAGACAGAAAGTTTGGATTTGACAACAATTGCCTCGACGCATTTTGAATTTTAAAGGATGTGTTGATTACCACACCCGTCTTAATTGCACCGGATTGGACACTGCCATTCGAAATCATGTGCGACGCAAGCGGGTACGTGATGGGAGCCGCACTAGCGCAAAAGAAGAAAGCAATTTTGCACCCCATCGCATATGCGAGTAAAACTCTGAACCCTACTCAAATTAATAATACCACCACTAAAAAAGAGCTTCTGGCTATGATTTTTGCATTGGAAAAATTCCGAGCATACTTGTTGGGAACCAAGGTACTCATTCATATTGATCACTCAGCAATCAAATATTTGATGACAAAGAGGGATGCAAAGCCGAGATTGATCAGATGGGTTCTCATTCTTCAAAAATTTGATATCGAGATAATTGATCGAAAGGGGACAGAGAATCAAGTTGCGGAACACTTGTCCAGACTAGAAAATCTTGAGGTTGACCGCAATGAATCTGAAGTGAGTGTCGTGTTCACGGACGAGCAGCTATTTCACATAGAACAACTGCCCTGGCATGCGGACATCGTTAATTATTTAGTCTGTGAACAATTTCCTGAAGATTACACCTACCATCAACAGAAGAAGCTCAAGAATGAATGCAGACACTATTATTGGGATGAGCCAAATCTGTATAAAAGAGGTGCAGACCAAATCATTCGATTATGCGTCCCAAATGCTGCTCAACAATGTATATTGTCACAGTGCCACGATTCGCCATATGGAGGGTACTTTGGAGGACAACGTACTGCAGCCAAAGTTTTACAAAGTGGATTCTTCTGGCCTTCATTATTTAAGGATGCTGCTAACAACACAACGAAATGTGATCGGTGTCAGCGCACTGGCAACATTTCATGGAAGAACGCAATGCCGATGAATACTATCTTGGAGCTGGAACTATTCGACGTATGAGGGATTTATTTCATGGGACCATTCCCTCCTTTAAATGGTAAGCACTATATTTTATTATTCGTTGACTATGTCTTCAAGTGGGTAAAGGCAGTTGCATGTGCCGAAAGTGATGTGGCAGTAGTCTCCCAGTTCCTGAAGAAAAACATTTTCATGCGTTTTGGTACTTCCCGTGCTATCATAAATGATGAAGGATCACACTTTGTCAGCCACAATATAAAGGAACTGCTGCGCAAGTACAATATCCTCCACAAAGTGGCCACCGCATACCATCTGCAAACAAATGGCCAAGCTGAAGTGTCCAATCGGGAAATTAAATTGATACTTGAGAAGGTAGTCAAACCTTCGCAAAAGGATTGGGCAATGAAGCTTGATGATGCGTTATGGACGTACCGGACCGCATTTAAAACACCTATAAGAATGTCCCCCTATGCATCGGTATTCGGCAAAGCGTGTCACTTGCCCTTGGAGCTAGAATATAAAGCATTGTGGACGGTCAAGAAATTGAATTTTGATTTAAAGAAAGAAGGGGAAGCGTGGAAAATGCAATTGGTTGAGCTAGAGGAATGGAGGAACAACACATATGAAAATGTGAAAATTTATAAGGAGCGCACCAAGCGCTGGCATGATCAATGCATATGCGGCAAGAACCTCTAAGTTGGGTAGAAAGTCTTGCTTTTCAATTCACGTCTGCGACTCTTCCCGGGAAAGCTAAAGTCTCGTTGGTCCAGACCGTTCATAATTCGACAAGTACTTCCGTATAGCGCGGTGAAATTATCAAATGATGACGATACCAACATATTCAAAGTCGATGGGCAGCGAGTAAAGGCATACCATGGAGAAGACTAGCATCGCCAAATCGACTCCATGGAACTAAGAAACTTTGAATAAAGAAGGAAGTAGGTGGTCCCTGCGTTGTCAAATGATCGCAAATTCCCAGGGACACAAGCTTTGGAAAACTTCAAGTCTTCAACTCTTTTCTCCACTACTCAGAATCTTCACTATCTTTTCAGCTATCTTTTCAGTTTTCAATTCTTAAAAAAAATAAAATACACCCTTTTCTTTTAGTTAAAATAATTTGACCCTCTCTTTGTTTTCCTTACAACGATCGAGGCGCTGGATTGCGGGAACGTACGCAAAGCAACACTGATCTCATCCTATCACCACAACCCAACGAAGAATGATCGCCGCAAGGTGGATGCGTTAATACAATGCGGGCGACAGCGCTTATTTCAAATTTTGCGCTATCACATTGCATTTCACTTTTCGAAGTTTTATCATCGCATCTTTCTTGATTACCGCAATCATTTAACAAGTAGATAAATTTAGTAGTTTACTGCATTCTGTTTCTTTTCCAAGTAATATTTCAATGATGAAACATATGCTTCTATTTCTTTCGTATATATTAGAGTCAACTTAATCTTAAGATAGTCACCTCATAAAATATTTCTAGAAATTAGGGGTTTGCTAGCTTTCTTTCAAACTCTCTTTACAATGCATTCTAGAACATTGCATAACTTATTTTAATATTTTGGCAATGGGGACATTGCCGCATTTTAAATTTGGGGGTGAGATATTTATTTTCGACCTTGCTATTTTCGGTTCTATAAAAAAAATATTTTTAAGAATAACAACTCCACTGTCAATGCAAAGAGGAAACTCATATTGATAAGAGTTAAGTTGTGAAAGGCACTTACCCATAGTTGGACGTCCGCATGACACACGTGGGGGCAAGCCAAAACAAAAGTAAGTTACCAGGATCAACACATAAATCAATGACCGCAACTCCAATGCCAAATCGATATGAGTTTAATCTGAGAAAGAGTGCATTGCTCGTAGTGTGATGTCCGCATGACACCCGTGGGGCAAGCCAAAATGAGGGCAAGGTACTCGAATCAGCGCAAGGTCAGAAAAAAATAGCAATAAAGAACATTTTTGTGCAAGGATAAATCTTTTGTCACCCTGGTAGAAAATTTTCTTTTTGAAATAAATCATGCGATGTTCCAGAATTTAGTAAAGTTCTTTTGAAAGATAAACTTGCAATCCCTAGGTCTTATAAATCTTTTAAGAATAGACTTGAATAAGACTTAAGAAAATTCCAGTATATAGAATTTGAATGAAGTATCCTTGAGAAATCTAGGAAAAGAACTTTGCGGTGGATTTGCTAAAGGAATCTTTAGCTTATGCTTGAGGACAAGCATTGTTTAAATTTGGGTGTGTGAAAATAGACAGAAATGCACGTTATCATAGTGCTAAGTTATTAAACAATGTTGGATTGCGTTGATGGAAAATGATAAATTGTGTCCATTAAGCATAAATTCTATAATATTACGGTCGCATGCGTCAGCGCATTGGAACTATTGATTTTTGTATTTTTTCTGTGCAGAATATGCATTAACGCAATGTAAAGAATGCGATCAAAGGAATACATCAGTCGAGCGCAACTTCACCGCAAGACTTTGCGTTGATCGTGCTCACAAACATCCACCCAAGAAGAATCACCGCAACATGGTGGACGCATCTGGACGAAAGGACAATTAAGATCGACGGGAAAGAAAGCTGACGGCAGTCGGATCCAAATTAAGTTGACAGCCAATAACGGTCACAAAGTACATCCAGCTTTATCGGTGATAACTATCCGGCACATCAGTCAGGAACTAAAGTTGTCCCATCTGTACAACCAGGAGAGAGAAGCCGCCTTTCACTTTTGAAGCCCTATAAATACCAAGTGCATTCTT
>NW_028327056.1:0-50000 GCF_027475165.1 Benincasa hispida
TTCATTATCGATAAATATTAGTTTAGTCAAATTTCAATTGATTTGGTCAGTCTTTCGAATATTTATTTCTCATTCACCTCTTAGCGACAACAACTAACCCATATCCAACTTTTGTCTAGTGGATCAAAATATTCAGACCCCCCACCTGATTCCCTTTGCTACTCCAAGTAGAATTCAAATTCCAAATGTTTCAAACAAAGACAATAAATAAAATTAAAAAAATCAGAAAGAAGCGTTTTCTTTTAAACTTTAAGATGTTTTTTATATTTTTATTACGAATCCAAATAACCTACGGAATTGAATGTTGTTTAAAATTAATGATTTCGACTCCAAAACCTGTCTCTCCTTTGGTTTGTTTAAGACAAAAGCATTATGGTCAATTATAATATATAATAACTCGATTTCAAAGAATTTAAAATACATCTTTTTAGCTCCAAAATAAATTATCATTATTATTTGTTGGATAAAAATTTATTTTTTCAAAAAAAAAAATCAAAAGGAACAAACCTTTAGTTAGAGTGTCTCACTTTGAAAATGAAGTCTCTCTTTTGTACTCCAACCTTAGCCTATGGATTTGTGCCCCAAGGAATACACATGTTTTGGGGGAGTGAGCAAGACCAATGTAAATTTGGTGGACGTCCCACACGTGTGTTGCCATCCAATCAGACGGACAAGGCATGTGTGTGTGATTATTTTTTAATAAAAATATTATTATTGTTGTTATTTATTTCATTATTTTTATTTTCTTTTTCAAAAGAAAAAAATTCCTCAATTGGTCGCGTCTTCCCGGTCTTCCCGGTCTTCCCCACACGCTCTTCCATCTGCATCTTTCAGCCTCCACCTTCTGCGCACATGTGCAAAGGCTAACTGCTCTTCTCTCTCGCGGCAGTTCAGCTCTGAAGACCTATAAAAGGTGCATTCTTCAGCAGTTTCGAGCACAACACTTCTTCCATTCCCATCACTCTCCTCTGCTTATTTTTTCTTTTCCCTTAGAAGGATGTATGTTCCGGTCGGTAATGATGCATTTCTGAACGGATTTTCTTTTTGGGTTGTTTTATCCTAGGGACGACATGACAGTATTCCTGACCTGCTTGCACACTTTGGCAAAGCTGCGAAACGTCTTAAAGAGAATGAGTTATGTGACTCAACCTTTAATGAGTTTTTGTTTTGCAGGTTTTGTTCTTTGTCCGACCGCCATTTTCTGACCGTTTGCAGTTGTCTTGTTCGTCGTTAAAAGGTCTTGCCGTTTTCAGCATCATTTTTTTTTATTATTATTAGTAGTAGTAATAGTAATATTATTATTATTATTATTATTATAATAAAAGTGTTGGAGGGGAGGAAATAATAATAGGCCACCAATTACATGAACTTGGAACTTAGGACAACAACGTATAGACTAATGCTAAATTTTCTTTATTAATTAAGGCTCTATTTTGTAACTATCTTATTTTTTAAAAAAAATTAAGCTTATAAGTGCTATTTTTAACTCTAATTTTTTTTCATTTATCATCTATTTTTTACCAATGGTTTAAAAAATAAAGCCAAATTTTGAGAACTAAAAAAAGTAACTTTTAAAAAGTTGTTTTTGTTTTTGAAATTTGGCTAAGAATTTGATCATTATATTTAAGAAAGATATAAATTATTATAAGAAATGTAGATGAAATAGACTTAATTTAGAAAAAAAAATGAAAAATCAAATGATTATCAAACAAAGTCTAAATGGTATGAATTTATCTTTGTCAATCATTACTACTATTCGTCAACCATTAATTTGATTGATTTCGATTAAGTGGATCATTTTCTTCCAAAGTTGAACAATTCTTTTATATATATGTCTCTTAGATAAAAAGATACCAATTTTAGTATTTGTAAATTTCGGCTAATTTGATTCCGATTGGTAGATCATTCTTCCAAAGTTGAACAATAATCTTTTTATGTGTTATTAGGTTAACCTTGATTAAAAATTGAGAAAATTATCATAAATAATAATTTCCACACAAGAAAAATAATATGTTCTTAAGTATGAGTGTTAATTGATTTATTTTATTTATTTGTTCAAATGAGGGGATTCGAAGCTCTAGACTCTCGTCAAAGAAAAATTATTCAATAAAACTATCGCATGATAATCGGTAATTTTGTATCATTAGAAGTAAGAGAAAGATTATATGAGAAGTACTTTAATTCTTGTTTGTAGAGGTTAATAGGCGGCATGAAGATATTTTAATCCACATTTAACCATTATTAAAAGGATTTTTCATTATAGTGGATTCATTGATTTTTTTTTCCCTGGTGAAAGTATATATTTCAAATAGTTATAGGTATATGATGGTTTTCTAAGTAGAGCCTAGAAACAAAACAACATTTATCAGACTTAAATCTAATTTAAGGGATTATTCCATCACTTTTGTATTAGTAACGACTTAATACTAAATGTGAGGCGTTTTTTAGAGTTCATAATAGATGTTATTGACTTTTGAACATCGACAACAACATGCACATAAATACGAAAGAAATTTGAATTTTCCACTACACCCGACCATATTATTGAACTAGAAAAAAATGCAAGCCTTAATTAACATAAACACGTATATATTATACATGAAGTAAATTTTTCATACCAATGTTTTTCATTAGTATGTTTATAACTTACTGAAAAAATATGCAACCTATTTTATAAGCCGATTCAAAATTGTGTGAAATCTCATAATTTTCCATGCTTTTTCAAAGTACTTGTCGACACAAAATATTATATTGATATTTTCATTATCATCTTTGTCGATGTCTATATTTAAATATTCTAGCTCGTGTTTAAAATTTATTAAAATATTTATATTATTTTTGTTTGATTATGATGTAAAAATTATAAAAAAAGATGATGGCAAACAAAGGCTGTTGAGATAATTTGATGGAGGATTGGATCTAAGTTGGGATGTCTTTTTCTTTTTTATTTTATTTATTATTATTATTATTATTATTTTGCAACCTAATTATAATATTACTGCACCTGTTGGTGCCGTGAAATTAAAATGGTCGAGATGACTAATAGATTTTAAACAATATGTTTTATTATTTTTTTTTAAGAAAGATTTCAAACAATAATAATTGATATTTGGTGCAATGTGAACTTTCAAATTGATATTATTAGTTTCAAATGTATATATATACATCTACGATTAATATAAAACAAGAAAAAAAAATTAATGATATACCAAAACGAACCTAATTCAATCGTCACATGCATTAACGATCAAGACGTCTTTGATATTAAAATTCTTCCACTTTATTATACTAGGAAAAAGTAATACCATTAAATATTTTGAAAATAAATTTAAAATATGACAAAAAAATTATTTCAAAATCACTTTTAAAAGTGTAATTCCAAAGTGAAAACGACCTGCCTTATTGTCCAATAGCTTATACAAAATTTATTCTAATGAGAGAATTTTTGCTAAAAAAATTCTTCTTCTAGAAGCATTTTCAAGCATATCATTAGATTTTCTTTTAGAGAAAAAAATAAAGGGTGAGAGTGGAAGGAAAAGTTGCTAGTACTATTCTAGAGGAGTATTATACTCCATTTGTAGAAAAATACTTTTTATACAGTCAAGGTCTGTTATTCTGTTTTATGTTTTCAAATTTACTGAGCTCAACGAATATGTATTTGATAGATAGTTTGAATTATGTATTTTTAAAACTATTTTTGAATTTCATCATTCAAATAGTGTAAATTATGAAAATAATATTTTTATGTTTTTGAATCCACAATTTGGGGAAAATTAAAAGGATATTGTCTTTTTAGAAACTATTTAGAAAAATATTGTTGTTTTCAAACTATTTGTAAATATATATATATTTTAAATAAGTCGAGGGTTGAAAATTCGACCTAGATACATCGAATTTTGAACCCTCGACCTTCCTTTCATTTGTACGTCGAACTTTGAACCCTCGACATTGCCCTTCCTAACATTATTATTGAGTCTGTTTAATTATCATTCTAGAGACCTTCCTCTATCAAAAGATCGTATTTCTAAATTTTCATAAGGTCCCCTGGAATTCCTTCCAAAGCTTGTTGAATAATTTTTGCTGATTATGTCATCTCAGCAAGTCTGACTAAATAACGAGCTAATGAATCTCCTTTTTTTTGCCACTGAACTTCCCAATCAAATTCGAGAGCGAGATTATGAAAGAGAGCGAGATTTTGAGCTTGAGCGAGAGCGAAAGAGCGAGATTTTGATAGAGAGCGAGAATACCGTACAAATTTTCTCTTTTTTTCCTTTTTAATTATTACGCATTCCACCTTCTTCTTTCTAATCCTTTCTCTTTTTTTTATTTTCCATTTTATAAAAATTCTAAAAATATTTTATTATTTTATTTAAACTCTAAAAAGAATAAATTAAAAAAAAATAATAACTCATAAAAATAAAAAAATAATAAATTAAATATCTCATTTATATAAAAATAATTATAAAAATCAATGTGTCCCACAAGGCGGACGTCGTCGATTTCGAGCTGGTTGTCGTTGTCGACTTCGAACTTGAGGTTGCTCGAGTTCTTCTTGATGTTGCTCTGGTACCTCTGTAGGCGCTTGATAATATAAATATTCATTATGCTCTCCACGACCCCGACCATGTCCATGCACGTATGAAGACGAAGGACCAGTCTCTGAGTCATAATGTCCTGAACCAAATGCTGGCATCATCATCAACGGACTAACATAATCAGTTTGACTCTACGTCTACGTCATAGAGGGTAACTCTTCCACATTATGTGCAACCTCATCAAACTCATTCTCTTCCCGAACAGGTCCTCTACGTCTAGGAGCTGGTGGAGGAACAATAGGTATATCATACATATAATGAATTTTCTCCATATAGCTTTAGTTGTCACTACATATAGCAAGAACCTGGTTCGGACCATTCGCAACCTCACGGAGTCTACTGTTGTTCGATCTCTGTGAATTATAAAACAATTAGACAATATTTAAAATAAATTTAAATTAAAAAAAATAGATAATATTCATTCATTTACCAGATGACCCACAGCTACTCCCGGACGAGTGACGTAGCGCCTTGTGATATTATTATACCAATGAATATATTCTAGAGTGACTTCTGTGTCAAACTGTTCAAGAGAAACCCTCATTGCAATAAACCTTGCACGATAGTGCCATCGCACTACCAAATGTGCAACTTTTTCGGACCAATCTCCAGTCCTTAGGTCAATATCATGCAGTACGGGTTCAGTATTACAAGGCGATGGGACATCCTGCTGAAAACCGAATTGTCTCATCACCCTGTCAGAAAGATGCCACTCACCAATGTGAAAACATATGAGAGGACTCATCGTCCGCCATATATTTTGACCATTCAAACAAAAATTAAGCAAAGTATGCATAATAATTTTGTACGGCTCCCAAATAACCCGAAACACAAAATATTATATTAGAGAATATTAAAGGCAAATACAATAAAAATGTGAATAAAATAATCAATTAGGTTTAGTGTAATGTACCTGTTCAGGTTGAAGCAGATCAAACATGTATCTATACTGGTTGACTACATGTGTGGTTACCCTCGTCACACAAAATTTGTCTCTCCACCTAAATTTTTAAATTGATAATTTAGAATTTAAATTAACTAGATTAGTGATATAAAAATTAAATTGAATTAAAACAACATACCGAGAACCGTAAGCTCGTCCAACTAACTGAGTGTCATTAACATGATGTAGCTGTGGAGCCATTGTTGGAAATCGCTCTTAAGCCCATAGTTGCAAAAGTATGAGAGGCTCAGCTATCTCTTGAACCTCAGGTCTTGTTGCTTTGCATAGTTGTCTATACAACCATGCCAAGCATGCTCCACCCCATGAATACCGCCCCGCATCATGAAGATTAGCTAACAGTGGCAGGAACATCAAGTGAACAAAATGACATGATTTATCTGAAAACAGACTTCCACCCATCATTTGTAGTATATATGTCGCGCATTTCTTATGACAGTTTCCTCGTCTGCATCATCTGTGAGCTCACGAAATTGTGTTCCTAACCATATTAAACTTAACCTCGATCCTTTAATCTTGTCGGCAGGTGGGGTCGCACCGAGGTACAGTTGACAAACTTCTAACTAGTCATCGTACATCACTCCGGTGACCGGCTCACCGTCAACAGGTAACCCTAACAACACTTCTATATCTTGTAGAGTGATAGTGCACTCTCCAACAAACATAGAGAATGTATGCATCTCGGGCCTCCATCTTTCGACCAAGGCTGTGATCAGATGATTGAGGAGAGTAACATTCAGCATACGTTGACAATTTGTAGAGTGATAATATACACTTCTATATCTTGTAGGGTGATAATGTTCTATTCATGTAACAAGTGGCAAGCATTCAGCATTCCATGCTCGCATTTTATGGCCGTTTACTCACATTTTAACATGAACTACGAAGATTTTATTGAGGACTACTACAAATTGTCAACGTATGCTGAATGTTACTCTCCTCAATTTCAACCTGTACCGCATGAAGATTACTGGATCACGCACCCTAATATGCCCGTCTTACATCCTGATCCATCATTGTTGAGAAGACCTGGTAGACCAAAAAGTTTACGTTATCACAACGAGATGGATTGGACAGAACCAGCCACTTAACAACGATGTGGATTTTGTAACCAGTTAGGACATAATCGAAGGAAGTGTCCTTCGTTACTAAGACGGGCTCCAGATAGTTAGGGATTGAATAATAAATAATTTTTTTTTATTAAATATTCATTTTATTGTATATTCAATTTTTTTATTATAATTTATTGTATATTCAATTTTTTTTTATAATAATCTACTGTATATTCATTTTTTTTTGTAATCAATAAAGTTTTATATTATAATAATCTAATATATTCAATTTATTGTCTAATGATTATTCAATTATTGTATAATAATCTAATATATTCAATTTGTTGTCTAATGATTATTCAATTATAATATAATAATCTAATATATTCAATTTATTGGCTAATGATTATTCAATTATAGTATAATAATCTAATATATTCAATTATAGTCTAACAATTATTCAATTATAGTATGATTATTAGCTCTTTTTTTTTCTTTTTTTTAATATATATTTCTATGGAAAGTTCAAATAAAGTGAAGACTCTTGTTCTCTCCTAAGATCTCGCTCTCTCAATCTTGCTCTCTCCTAAGATCTCGCTCTCTTAGTCTCGCTCTCTCAATCTCGCTCTCTCTTAAGATCTTGCTCTCTCACTCTCGCTCTCTCCTAAGATCTCGCTCTCTCAGTATCGCTCTCTCCTAAGATCTCGTTCTCCCACTCTCGCTCTCTCCTAAGATCTCGTTCTCCCACTCTCGCTCTCTCTGTTATTGTTGTTATTTTTCCATTAACGATTACTAATTTTCATTTATTCTGGAACAATCACAAACACTTTTTTTATTATGGATCTACTACCAGAAACTCAATGCGTAATCTTAGCATTCAATGTGTATTCCTGAATAATCTCATTTTTCAATTATTCAACCATTTCATTTTACCAAGTTCAATGTTAGTCAGATTAGTCAATATAAACTAAATCTCGCTCTCTCCAACATTCTCGCTTTGAATCTTGCTCTCTCCTAAAATCTCGTTTTGAATCTCACTCTCTCTTAAAATCTCGTTCAACATCTCACTCTCTCCTACTATCTCGCTTTGAATCTCGTTCTCTCCTTAATCTGCTTCAGCCCACTTATCTCCTTAATTGCTTTGAAGTTTCAACATGTGTGTAACCTTCGACAACTTAATATACAAAATTTTGTTCGTAGACAAAGCTAATTCGGAATTATCTTTCATTTTAAGGCATAACTTGTATCCATGCGCTTCATATTCGCCTGGAGTTCGCTCCCAGAAATATAGCCATCTTCACCCCCACACGTCAATCCCACAAGCCTCCATCTAATTTGAAATGATAAAAAATGCATAGGTTGCTAGAAGCAGCTCGAGTATACAGATATATATAGTATACCATCTCATTACTTTATTTCCTCTATGAGGGAAAAAGAAAAGTAATAAACCTGCAATCTCGAGGGTGGATGTGTCGAAATTTCAACCTTCGACAACCTAAGTGAGCTTTGCGAGATTTCCCTTGTCGATGGTTGAAGTTTCGGCCTATGTATTATTTCCAAGTTTTTCTTTGTTCGTCGAGTTCTGAACATTCAACCTCCACATTAGTCGAGTTCTCAACGTTCGACCTCTAGCCTCGAATTCCCAAAACAACAATATTTCTCTAATAAGTTTCAAAACAACAATATTTCTCTAATAAGTTTTGAAAACAACAATATTAATATTAAAGATCCCCACAATTTGACTTTATAATTTTAAAATGCATGGTTTTATTAGAAAAGATAAAAACAATAATAAATACTTAATTATTTTTATTAAATTAAAATATGTTATTTTCTAACCTATTATATATTATATGTTATTACAAAATAATAATGATATAAAATTTTAACCTGAAACAAGTTCTAGTAATAATTTATATGATTTATAAAATATATTATCACACATATTTTGCGAAGTGTTTAAATTATAATTAGGAAAGTCCACGTGTGAATAAATATGGACGAATATTCTCATTCAAAACGTGCAAGACTTTTTGAAATAATTATCTCATCCATGACGTCATTTTGTGGAGCTTTGTTTTGACTGGTAATCGAGATTTAATTTTTCTAATAATTTTAAATTTGGTATTTAAAAAAAAAAAAAAATCAAAATCTCCTCGTTCACGTCAAGTCAAACCCACGTGTTTCACTGTTTGGTCTCCCACTTTTTTCTTCCTAATATCATTATCTTATTTACTGCTTTAACCTATATCTTCCCAGACAACAATCAATTAATTAATTAACAAAAAAAATTAATTATTTCTCTTAAAAAAAAAAAAAAGAAACAAAGAAAGAAACAAAGAAAGAGAGAGAGAACACAGTTCCAGCCAACGTTGAATTTACGCTGAAAAAGGACTGAGACAATAATAACTCAATTTTCTTTTGGCAACTCAGTTCAATTTTGACCCAATCACTTCATTCCACGTGGACTTTTTTTTTTGCCTTTTCTTTTTTATTTATTTGGGAATTTCAAGATTGATTAATAATATATAGGTTTCATGGCTTTTTATCCCATTTCAACAACTCTTGGAATTTTGCACAGAGAGAGAGAGAGAGAAAAAAAAAAAAACCTAAACTATTAGAAAACTTTTATATATTAGCTTGAAGTTTGAACTTCATTTAGCCATTAAAATTTTTAAATGTCTATTATCACTTTTAATCAAATGTCAATTCATAACTTTTAAATGTGTGTTTATGTGATTTATGAGTTCTAAAAAACTTCTAATAAACCACTTCACCTTTAATTTGTAATAAGTCCTTGTAATATTCATAAAATTTTGAAATTAATTAATATAGAATTAGATAGGTTTGTTAAATCATTAATTGACTCAAAAGCAATACACGACTTTTGGACCACATACTCTGATGTCATGTTAAATCATCAATTGACCTAAAAGGTTAAGCTAATGAGTGAAGATAAATTTAATATTTAATCATCTAAGTATGTCTAATATCCTTAAACTTTCAATTTTTGTGTTTAGGAGATCTTTGGTATATATATATATAAAGAAATGTTGAATAGGTAAAGACATATTGACACAAAATTGAAAGTTAATGATTTTTTGGACATCTAACTAAAAATTTAAAACATGTTAAATATAAAATTATAGATCTAATTGGATATAAAGTTGAAAGTTTGGTTACCTAAAAAGTACTTTTCTAAATTTATAAACTAAATAGATATAAACCATATGGATGTGTTTTAGCTTAATTGTGAAGGGTTTGTTTTTTTCCTTTGACATTGGAGACACCAAACTAATACGTCAAACATTGCGATGTGATTGGATGGATTTCTTTTCAAACATGAAAATATAAAAATGGGAAAAAGAAACAGAAAAAAAAAGATATGGAATATTTAATTCCTTGAATGGGAACATGGTGGAAAATAAATGTGGCAATGGGTTCAAAGGACTTGATTTTCAAGTAAAAATTGTGGGCGAAAGGGTTTAATTGCATTTGGTCAATTTCTCCAAATTTTCAGTCTTTAGGGGAGTTCTTAGGCTTTGCCACATTTTCCACATTGCTCATCTAACAAACATACGATTTACACATTTTTAATCTTATAATTATTTTTTAATTTTATTATAATTTAATTCACGTAATGTTTATACTATCAATTTCGAGATTAGAGATTCGATTTTCCCATCCAATATATTATCGTAAAAAACTATTTTTTGTGGTTAAAAAACAGTTTTAGATTTGATAACAATCTAGTTATTAAACTATGAGTAAAAAATTAGTCTATACACTTAGCTTTCAAAAGAAAAATAAATAAATTAGTACGTGTACTTTAAGATTTGTAACAATTTTAGTTCCTATCATAAAATTTTTCTTCAAAATTAAGTGTCAACTTTTATTATATAAATGACTTTAGTCTTTATAGTTTTTAAAAAATTGATTCCCAATTCATTTATTGATCTATATATGTAAGAAATTTTATTAAATCTGAATAATATTTTTTCTCACGGTAAAGATTAAATTGTTAAAAATTCTAAAATATAGAGGTTAAATTGTTGCTTATTAAATTTCAGTAATTAAATTGTTACAAATTTTAAATTATATTGACTAAATTTGTTGTTGTTGTTATTATTATTATTATTTTTTGTTGTAAATTTGTAAGATCATACCCTTGTGGACAATTGGCTTCCCAAAATTAGTAAATTGCATACAGGTAGATTTAAAAAAGAGTTATTTAAATTAAATATACAGTGAAGGTTTATAAAATTAATTAGCATATTTGAAATAGTTAAATTACATGTCATATTCAAAATTGATTTTGAATTATGTGTATGTTGGACTTCGTGATCTCTGATACATTTAAATATCAATTAAACTATGTTTTTTTTAACAAAATTAATATAGATTACTCATTAGTTGTTAACATTTTTCATTGTGGATATTTGAATATCAACCACTTAATTAATGGTATTTTTCTTAACCAATTAACCTATATCTAAGTTAGATTATCAAGACAGGACATACTTTCTCCAAAAAGAAAAAATAATATAATAATAAAATAAAATATTAAACATTCATTAAAACCAAGTTTATGTAGTTGAATTTAGGTTTGAATCGTAATATTCAAAGAAATTAACTATAGTTTAGTCCTTAAATTAATCAATTTCTATATAAAGAAAAGTGACTTAAAAAAATTTGAAATAGGTCTCACACATTTAAGTTTGTGTCTAATAGATCACATATTTAAAATTTTTAAAAAATAATCGATCTTAATTATAGGTTTAAGATTAAATTTTATGTGTAATATAAATCCAAACTTTCAATTTTATGTATCTATTGTACACAAGATTAAAGTTTAAGGACAAATCACGAGAATCACTTCTCAAATTTAATGGTAATTGCAATTACACTTTCAAAATTTTAATTGTAAAAATTAGGTCTCTAAACTTTTATAAGTATTAAAATTGGACCCTTGAGCTTACGATAATTGTAGAAATCAGACCCATAAATGATAAAATTGAACCCTCAAACTTATACAAATGTTACCGTTTATACAATTATGTAAATTTGAAAGCCCAATTTGACCCAATTTAAATTCTTATATTAGTTTGAGAACTCAATTTTTACCATTGAAAGTTTAATTGTATAATTATAATTACTACTATACTTAGAAGTGAATTTTGTAATTTGTCCAAAATTTAAAAATCCGTGAAAATTTATTTGACACAAAATCGAGAAATCAAATAGATATGGATTGAAATATTGGAATTTAGCATAATTATAATTAATTGATTTAAACGATGAAGCGTGGGATTTGGAAGAAGAAGAAGAAGAAGAAAAAAAAAAAAAAAAAAAAGGTAATCAAAATCAAATGGCTTGACCACATAATGAGATGGTTTAAAAGAGCGTGACGGTGTTGAATAATATACTTTTTTAAAGGAAAAAAAAAAAAGAAAAGAAAAGAAAAAGTTGTGACGGTGATGAAAATTGAAAATTAGGGTGTCAGTCAAAGTCAAGTCTTCCTTTCCTTCCTTTTGAGTTTTACCATATCGTCCTCTCCGAGTCTCCACTTCCCGCTCACACCTTAGGGCTATTTTGGGGATTTCACATATCCTCTCCCTTTTGAGTACTACGCCGTTTTGTCTTCTTTACACTAAATTCTCGTTGTTGGAGAGTTTTGCCTTTTCGTCTATCAACATTGAGGTTTGAGGTTGGATTCCCTCATTCTACACTTTAATTATAATACCTTCTTTTTTTGCCAATAAGAGCGTAGCTCAATTGGTATAGTGTTTGTACCATCAATCTCGAGGTATGAGGTTTGATTCCTCTATCCCATACTTTAATTACAATACTTTTCCATTTTTTTTTTTTTTTTTTTTTTTGCCTTTTCGAGTTCTCTTACTTTGTTAATAGCTTTGTTAATTTGGTAAAAAAAAAATAGAGTTTTTATAATTTATAATTTGTTGTGTATTTGAGGAGAAAAATGAGACACGGTGAAAATATGGATATCAAAAAATATAATATTACAATAATATATAAATAAACAAAATAAAAATAACCTAAATAACTAAATTTGGAATAAATAAGGCAAAATTTATGAAATTTCAACCAATGTATGTGTATCTACAAAATCCACAAATGATCATTTATTTATGGGGAATTTTGGCAAGTAGGAAGTAACACACTTGAATACTATGCATAAGTGGTTGAGTGACACATGGCTAACACATGTGGTAATGAAAAAATGACACTTGGCATTTGACACTAAGCATGACACTAATGGGGTATCTATTGTTATTATTATTATATTTATAATACTCCTCCTTAGATGCTCATTATATATATAAAATATGCCTCATCAAAACCTTACTAAGAAAAAATCCCATGGAAAAAAAATCCTACTAAAGAAAAAAGAGTACATATTTCATATAATTTATACTTTAAAAAGAATATATTTGCTCCTCTCATGAAAACATCACTTAAGATCTCTGAGTCGCTACGTTCTAATGTTGTGCACCAATTTTTCAAAGATTGAGGTAGAAAATATTTTTGTAAATAAGTCTGTCTAGTTATCTTTCGAACAAATTTGTTGTACAGTGATGTCGTCATTTTCTTCAAGATCATGAGTATAGAAAAGCTTCGGTGAAATTGTCTTGTTCTATCTCCTTTAATATATCCTCCTTTGATTTGTGATATGCATGATGTGTTGTCTTCATATAATATCGATGGGAGATTTTTATTAGAAGACAAACCACATGTTTCACGAATGTGTCGAGTTATTTATCTTAGCCATACACATTATCTATTAGCCTCGTGAATTGTAAGAATTTCAACATGATTTGAGGAAATGACTGTTATTTTTCACCGATCATCATGATATAGCAATTTCTCCACATGTGAACATATAACTTGTTTGAGATCTAGTTTTATGTGGATCAAATAAATATCCAAAATATGCATAACCAACTAGATCAAAATTTGATTTATTTGAATAAAAAAAACTCATATCAATTGTTCCTCACAGATAACGGACTACATGTTTAATTGTGTTCTAATGTATTTTAGTTGGATAAGAACTGTATCTTGCTAATAGATTTACTGAAAATGCAATATTTGGTCTGTATTATTAGAAAGATACATAACTGCATTAAGATATGGTACTTCAGGACTAAGAAGTTCTTCATTATCATCTCGAGGTCGAAATATATATTTCTTCACATTTAATGAACGAACTTCCGTTGGAATGTGTCAATGGATGTGTTTTGTCCATAAAAAATCTTTTTAAAACTTTTCTTGTATAAGTTGATTGATGAACAAATATCCAATATACTAAATGCTCAATTTGCAAGTCAAGACAAAAAAAACCCGAAATATTTCATCTCAAATTCTTTCTTAAGATATTTTATTGTTTTTTAAAGCTCTTAAGGAGTTCTAATTATATTTAAATCATCAACATATACAGTTATAATAACAAATCCTAAATGTGGTTTCTTTATAAAAAAAAAAATAGACATATTGAATTATTTTGATATCCTTCTTTCAACAAATATCCACTTAGGCGATTATACCACAGTTCGTCTTGATTGTTTCAATCCATATGGCGATCTTTGTAGCTTTATTGAATACAATTCCCGAGAATTTGATCTATATGTTTCAAGTACCTTAAATTCTCTTGGGATTTTCATATAAATATCATTATTAAGATATCCATAAAAATATGTTGTAACTACATCCATAAAATGCATGTCCAAATTTTCATACGCCGTCAGACCAATTAAATATCTTAATGTAATTGCATCCACCACCAGAGAATACGTCTCTTAATAATCAATACCAGGTCTTTATAAAAAATCTTGTGCAACTAGTATTGCTTTATATCTTGTGACCTCATTATTTTCATTTCTTTTCTTCACAAACACTCATTTGTATCCCACAGGTTTGACATCTTCTGGTGTTCGAACTACTAATTTAGTTATGTCTCGATTGCTTTTTTCCATTAAAGCCGATCTTTTCTATATTGACATTCTTCAATAGATTTTGGTTCAGAATTTTCATTTTCAAATATAATATCAAGAACGACATTCTACACAAAAATGTTGTCAATAACTATATTAGTTCGATTTTGTCTTTTTCACGTGATGACATAGTTTATTAAAATCTCATTATTATCTTTAGGTATTTCACATTCCTCACTAGTCATGTCGAAGATTTCTTTATGGGTATTTACATCTTCAACCAAGTCTTCTTGACTATTATTTTTTTTCCCAAGGGTTTTTATCTTTGGAACCTGGGTCTACCACGCTTCTGGAGTGTTCTAGACTCATCAGTGACAACTTGTTGTGTTGGGATATCGATTTTCAATGGAAAGTTGCAGTTGGTATATGTGACTTAGTTACTTCCTTTACATCTATAAACGCATCGGGTAACTGATTTACTATATTTTGCAAATGAATTATCTTCTGAATTATATTTTAAGTTCACATTGATCTATACAGGGATCTAATTGAGACAATAACAATGCATTCCATGTAATTTCTTTTTCCAACTTTTTAATTTCTCCCCTTAATGTTGGAAAATTTGTCTCATTAAAATGACAATCAACAAATCATGCAGTAAATACATCATCCGTCAGGTGTTTAAGATATTTGATAATTGATGTTTAATCATATCCAATATATATTCCTAATCTCCTTTGAAGACTCATCTTAGTACATTATGGTGGAGCAATTGGAACATATACTACACATCCAAAAGTTCTTAGATAAGAAATATTTGGTTCATGGCCATAAGTTATTTGTAATAGTGAGTACTTACGATAAGATACTGGCTTAATGCGTACAAGTGACATTGCATGCAAAATAACATGTCCCCATAAAAATGTAGGAAGCTTAGCTCTTATAAGCAATGGCCCAGCAATTAACTGCAAATGTTCTATGAATGATTATGCTAAGCCATTTCGTGTATGAACATGAACTACAGGATGTTGAACACTTATCCCAATTGACATACAATAATTATCAAAAGCTTGGGATGTAAATTCACTAACATCATCAAGATGAATGATCTTCAATGTATAATTAAAAAATTGTGCTCTTAACTTAATTATTTGAGCAAGTAATCTTCCAAATACAAGATTTTAACTTGATAATAAGAACAAGTGTGATCATCTGTTGGATGCATTTATTAATACCATAAAATATCTAAATGGTCCACTTGGTGGATTAATAGGTCCGTATATATCACCATGAATTTATTCTAAAAATGCAGGTGATTCAATCCCCACTTTAGCTGGTGATAGTCTAATTATCAATTTTCCTTGAGTGCAAGCATCACATGATAATTCATTAGATTAAAGAATCTTCTAGCTCTTCAATGGATGTTAATTTGAATTCTCAATAATTCACATCATCATTATAGATCCTGAATGACTCAATTGGTCATGCCAAATCGTAAATATGTCTGGATTCATGAACTTCAGATTCATTGTTACATATGTTTCAATTACTCGTATATGAGTATAATATAATCCAGAAGATAAAGCAGACAACTCTTCTAGTATACGTTTTGAAAGAAATTGGACATGAGGATTTTCATGAGCAGCGGAATGATCGTTCCAAATTTCATTCATATTTAAACATACACAATTACAATCGAGAAACGAAAACATATAGGCTATGCATTAAACGAAATTACAACATGCTTTATATAAGATCAAAGGAAGAATTCACATACCTTTGAAGACTCATCTTCAAACACCCTCGATCACGAACGCTCGAACAATCAGCAAGACTGCAACCCCGAACGCTCGAACACTACAACTACAACACAACACGATCACAAAAACCACAAGCACAATGAACTCCAAGTCCACGAACACAGCGAACGGCCTTAGAAAACCTCGATTGTGTCGAGTTGAGTACGATACCACCACAGTGGCTACCTTGGTATTCTCGGTGTGATAATCTAGAAGCGTGGGCTCTCTGTGGACTTGGTTAGAGGACGAGACCGGAGGAAGTACAATGGTATAAACGATTGAGCAAGTGGGAGATGACAAGGTCTATCGTATAGAAGATGCCCAATCGTTTAGAAGAAGCTCCGCGATCGATTAACTAAAGCTTCGTGATCATTTGGCTATCGACCAGCTGAGTAAACTATCATGTAGTGTCAATGGATGATAGTTACCATTTAGTGAATCCTATTCACTTGACAGCCACCGTGAATCTTTCCGAGAATGGAAATTCTCAATCATAAACTTCCTAAATTTGGAAAAAAAAAAATTTCTTTTATCTCACGGTTACCATCCACCAATAATCTCCCACTCAATTGGTTATAGGAGAAAAGGAAATAATTATCCAATAATTAATATTATTATAAATATATATGATAACTAACTTACCATAGTATATTTATAACCTATAGTTTTAACATTTCATCTCATGAAACATATAAACCATAACTCTTTTTCTATTTCATGGTACTTAATGTAAATCTCATTTACTATAATCATCCACTTAATGTATCTCATACATCACACCGATCATATCATATATAATCGAACTACCTCTTGTCAATTTGAACATTTCAAATCAACACCAAGAATTGATCCTCAACTTGAATCCATTAAGTTACCAAGGAAGCCTTATGAACCTGTAGCTCGAAGCTCCAATGGTATGTGAATAACTGACTAAACTCTTTAGTCACGGGATCCATTATCCGTTAACTGCCAGACATTCCACTAAAGGCCGACAGTTGAACTATCCTTACTACAAATATATTATGTGTCCATATCAACCAATCAATAGTGCGATAACCATTCACAGATCGCTCGTAAGTACAATTGGGCCAATAACCGTTATGCCCCTATAGTTACATCTAACTCCTTAAGTACCACTGATTCTTCTAATGAACATAAGTCATAGTCCTACTATGACCGTGTCCTCTCTTCCAAAGATAAGTTGTGGCTGTTGAAACGTACCATTATGTAGTGGAAGTGATCAGGATCCATAAGCACTTTAATTCATTAATTTTGGCAAAAATGAAAGCATGCTTCAGCAGAAATAAATGGGTTTCATGACATACTTTTGTAGAACTTCCTCAAAACTTGAATCCAACTGCTAATCTCCTCTTAATCTTGTTGTAGACCACCCCAAGATCTTCCTTACTATCCTCTTAGTGCTCTAAATTGAGTAGTGAGTCTCAAAATAAGCCTAAATTAAGGGAATTTGGAGAATACTCACAGCAGCAACCCGAATGAAGAACACCTTTCTTCTCACAAAATTTTTAGAAAAATTTGATTGATTGAATTTCTTCAAATTCACTCCAATCTCTTCAATATATTGCAGACCAAGAGATTTTCTGTACGAGATGCAGCTCATGCTTGAAGTTAATGAAGCTTGAAGAAGTGGGTTGTTAGTGAGCTACTTGATGAAGACAATGGAAAAAGCTTATTTTCTATTTTGTGTTTTTCATCTCTTTTCCAATTTCTCAAATATTGATTTCATATATCAATTCTTTTAATAAAATTGAAAATATTATTAATTTTACAAAATTAATTTTTTTAATAAAAGTAATAAATAATTATTTAAACAATTTAAATAATTCTAATTAATTTAATATCAAATATTAAATTAATTTTACACAATTCCATTTTCAAATATTTAAATCATATTTAAATATTATTTCTCCAATTTCATTTAATTCTAATTTGAACATTGAAAATTAACTTATCTAGCTATTCTAGAGCTAATCCATTTACGAGTTAGTAGGGGGATCTCGCAGACTTACAGATCATGGGCTCCAACGATCCAAGATTAATTAGTTAAACTCATTAGATCGAACTAACCCTCATTCGTTAACTAATGGATGATTCCACTAAAGCCCATAGCTGAACTCCTCTCACTGTAGATATATTATGTCCACTCGATATAACCATGATTAGTAAGTTAACCCTTCACAGGTTGTTCGTAATAACGGTTGGGTCAAATCTCTGTTTTACCCCCAAAATTACCTCTTGTTTCTTCAATCCCACTGATCCCCTAATGAACAATTGATTTGTGGTCCAATCAACAAATCGAATCCCTCTCGGGCCAATGAGAGGGTGGGGCCTCTTGTTCAAGACCTAGAATCAACACTTAAAGGGAACAACATCTCTATTAACCCTAATCGGGTAGGAGTGAATTCCGTCTTGCACCCTATGTCCCCAGCTATTCATCCTATCTTATTCTCAAAATGAGAGGCTTATTGAACAGAGACATTTGGTCTACTCTCACCGTTTGCAGATCAAAGGATAATCTCGAGGAAACAGGAGTTCATAGTTAGCTCAGGATTAAGGTCAAGTTACTTAGGTCATCGCTTTGAAATAGTCAGTCTTAAACAGTAAACAACGTTATAAAGTAAGAGTGACTGGTTTCGTGGTCCGATCTTGTACAAAACTCATTTGCACAAGACGCCCTCACTCCTCATGTTTCAACATGAACAAATTAGGATCACTCTTTACAACTCTTTGTAATAACTACAGAGTAGACCGCATCCAATAGTGTTATCAGAATAAGGCATTCAACCTTATTCATATACTATAGTTCATTTTGACTATTTACTCGAACCTGATCCACTTGTATGTCTCCACATAAAGTTCAAGTACTCATGTAATAGTCAAGGGACTTAGGTTTATTGAATTTCTAAAAAACAAAATATTTAATAACAACTTATTGAATTTTTAGAATAAGTTTTATTGTTTACAAACCACAAGTTTTAGGACATAAAACCCAACAATGACCACTATGTTCAAGACCCGGAACTAGTTCTTAAGGGAGCAATCTATCTACTTACCCCTGCTTCGGGGAAGGAGTGAATTTCATCTTGTGTAACCGAGTTCCCAGCTCCTAAATCAGACAAGTCCCTAAAAAGGTAGGCATGTTGACTTGGCAATCTGGTCACTCTCACTCATGCTAATCAACGGACTGCCCTCAATGGTAGAAGTTCATAAAACACTCAAGATTGAAGTCATGTCACGTATGGTCGTTTAGGTGAGATGTAAGTCTCCAGTATCAACAATGTTATATACAGAGACTAGTCATCTCGTGGTCCGGTCTTATACAAACTCTTTGTATAGGACACCCTCACTCACATGTCTCCACATGAATGGTCAGGATCTACCATCTGTAGTAGTTCACAACATTTGCAAGCCTCTATAAAGTGGGTCGTATCCGTAGTGTCACTAGGATCAGGTTTCCCACCTTAATCTTTATACTACAGACCTATTTAGGTTATCACTTAAGGCATGATCCACTTGTATATCTCATATACATGCTTAAGTTTACATACAATAACTATGGAGCTTTGTTTATTGGATATGAGTAAATGCCAAAATAAAATAACTCTCTCAGAATCTAGGAGACTTTGGGAGAATTAGGACACCAATCCCAACACGTTTTTCTTTTTATTTGAGACAGTGGATATGATATATAAATTCCACATTATTCTTACTATCAAGCTCAATATGATAATCATTACAACATATATCTTTAAAATTAAGTAGATTTCTCTTTGATCGACTAGAGAACAATGTATTGTCTATTGTAAATTTTGTTACTCTAGGCAAAATAATATTTTTTTTCCAAAGCCTTCAATCAGGTTTGTAGAACCTAATATCGTATTATTGACTTTTGCTTCCAGCATCGTCAGTTTTGAAAAATATTCTTTACTTGTAAGTATTATATGTGTAGTTGTACTATCTACCAGACACATATCGTCTTTACTCATTTTTTAGTCACCAACATATGAAAATTATCCAAGTTTCTTCATTGAAAGAAAATAATTACAATAAGAAAAACAACATTTGGAATATACAAAGGTTAATATTTATTAAGAGAAGAAAAAAACATGAAGATGAAAAAACAACAATATTAAATCTATATAACCTTAATAGAAGGATATATATTATTAATCATTGAGTTATGTTCATGTTGGTATTGAAAATTCAAACCTATAATATATTAGGAACAATATAACATCACATATCTTCGCGATGATATAATGTTATATCTACTTTTAATATTCATTTACCCTTGTAGATTTTTTTTCCATCTAATAGGCCCTATATCAATAGGATATTAATATATCCAATCACATACCTATGATCTTCTCCTTTTGTAATAAAGTAGATGTATAAATTCTAAGGAAGAAGGAAAAGTTGTTGTTGTTATTGTGTTTTTTTCCTTCTTTAATTGTATGCACACAATTGATCTAGAGAATACCAAAAGAACATATACATGAAAAAATAACACAAAACTTTTTGGGTAATTGTTTTAAATAGTAAACTGCTTAAAATATTTTGAAGTATAGTAAAATGTCATCATCTATCAGTAATAGACAATGATAGATTTTGATAGACATCTATCACTGAACGATAGACATCTGTTAGACACCGAAAGATTTCTATCGTAGTCTATCACAATCTACTTCCTATAGATAATAATATTTTGCTATATTTATAAATATTTTACCTAGTTTTCTAAATTTGAAAACACCCCATATTTTTTTTCATATTTTCGACTATTTTATTTAACCTTTAAAAAAAGTTTTAAATAAAAATTCATCAAAAACAAAAAGTCCGCATTAGTGAGGGTAGTTTCGCCTAATCTCTCTTTCTCTCTCCACTTTTAAGTTTTTTTTTTTGGTCTAACCATTATCACTTAAATAATCTTTTAGGAGGTGTTTGATAAATGGGTATAAGTTATTGGGTTGGGTGGGTATTTATTACCCATGTTTGTTAAGCCTATAAAAAAAACCTATGGGTTATTAAAACTCCTTTTTTACCCATTCAAAACTCCTTTTTTATCCCCTCAAAACTAATCCTAAAAATCAATATATTTTCATTTCTTTCTCATTTCCCTCATCTCTATCGTTTGGATCCATATATATATATATATATATTTTTTTTTTATCGTCAAACCTATGGGTTATTAAAACCCATTTTTTATCCACTCAAAACTCCCTTTTTTATCCCTAAAAAATAACCCTAAAAAGCAATATTTTTTCATTTCTTTCTCTCTTCCCTCATATTTGCCGTTTGAATCCCCCAAATATACTATCCATATTTATTTGAAATAATAAAGTTAAGTTAGCAAGATTCAATATATATACATACAATATACCAAATAGTAATTGGGATAATTACCTTCAATATATATACGTACATTCAATATATACATACAATATACAATATACCAATTAATTGAGAGAAACATGAAATATATTTTGTTGGTATGTTTTATCGATTGAAGAGAATTAGAATTATTACAGTTTTTGAAAAGAATATATGAAAAATAATATATTATGTTCTACAAATGAGAAAAAAAATGAAATTGTCCAGTTTATGTCATAAATGATTTGAGAAAATACGTGTATATTTGAAAATTAATCAACAATAGCAAAGCATAAAACTAAAAAATAAAAGAATGAAATAAAAAAAAATAGAACTAATCTCATTCACAAAAAAACTGCATCAAATCCTCCAACTCAACTCAACTATACTCTATTCTACACAACAAACACAGACAATAATTACCAACTCAACTCAATTCTGCAAATAAACACAGACAATTTAACTCCCCAGATAATTTAACTCTCCAGATAATAATTACCAACTCAACTCAACTCAACTCTCTACTTTTATCACATACCAAACACACCCTTAATAAGAGAATTTAAATGTTCGAGTATCAATTATTATGAGTTTTATGTTCACATTCTAATGCTCTAATTTTATAATTAAGAAAAAAAAATATATGGTTCGAGTCGAGTCAAGGCGCACATTTTCTTTCTACAACATTATGATTATCAAGAAATTTATAAAATATTAAATCTTAAATATACGTGATTATCATAGATTGAATTCATTTATTCTAGGTATCTTTTATTAAACTCATGACTTTTATTGATTTCGGACAATCCATTAAGTTCTTGTTGGAAACGGCAGGACCCTCATAACGACAGTCAAGCAAAGGGCAAAAACCTGCAAAACAGAAACTCGTTATAGGCTAAGTGAGCTCGCTCTCTTTAAGACGTTTCGCGGCTCTGCCGAAGTGTGCAAGCAGGTCTGAAGATTTGCCACGATGTCTCCAGGATAAAACAACCAAAAGAAACCCAATCAGAAAAGCATCGTTAACGACCGGTCGGAACACACACCTTTTCTAAACCCACTGCTTGGAAAACTAAAATGGAAGAGTTATGAGTGGAAAAATGGAATAAAGTGAAAAATGAATTGTGTTTTTGAACTGCTGAAGGCCATGCCTTTTATAGGTGTTCAGCATGGAACGGTAGGGAGCGAAAAAGGCGGTGAGCCTCAAAACGTGCACGGACGAAACGCTTACGCGTGGACGAAGCGGAACGAGGAGGACTTTTTCCTTTCTTTGTTTTTTTTTTATCACACACACGCGTCTTGCTTCGCCACGCCCGATCAGACGAACGGCGGCGGCGGCGCGCGTGGGATGTCTACTGAACCCACATTGGTCTATCTCTCACTCCCTCCAAAACATGGGTACCCCTTGGGGTCCAAACCCAAAATTCAAGATTGGAGTACATAAGGAGGCTTCCAATACCAAATTTTTCAATGTGAGATTCTCCAACCAAAAGATTGGTTTGTTTTGAAAGTTAAATTTTCACCCAACAATTCTTCATTATATGATTTTGAAGAATGGGAGCGAGTAACCAACATTCTCATTTTTTAAAACTAAATATCTTACTACATTAAAAGATTAATTACGTAATCCAATCTTCTCAATCTTTTGATGAGATATTATATACTTTAAATATGTCAATTCTTTGCAAAGTTGTTCAAACATTGCACGAGACACCATATATGTTTTTTTCCCGACAATTAAAAAAGTACAAAAACAATATTTTTCGTAATTTTCAATCCATAAAACAGAATAAAAATAAAGTAAAATTTTGGTTTCTTGAAAAGCAAATTTAAAAAGAAGCATAAAAAACTCAATTTAAATGCAATTTGACCATCTACTTAAATATTATAGCAACTATCTAAACAGTCGGTTTTGATTATATTCTTTTTCGGTTATTTAATATATATATATATATATATATATTCTCAGATGGTTAAAATGGAGGATTTGTATAAATCTAGGCATGAAAGAAAATAATTGACATGTTAACAAAGAAAAGGATAAAAAGAAAAAAACAGTGGCTATTTTTTGGATTTTTTATGGAAAGGGAATGAATCTAAATGGGGGAAAAAAAAACGAATTAAAAAATCAATAAAAACAAAAAGAAGCTGAAGGGTTTAAAATGTGGAACTCATGGCCTCTTTTCTTTATTTATCATAGCTCTCTTTCACTGTATAGAATAAAATAGCCTTGGTGGGCCCTCTAAAGAAAGAGGGAAATTCATTATTATATTTTTCCATATCAATAGTTTTAAAATTAAAAAAAAAACAAATATAAGTGACAAGAAGTGGTATAATTATTACAAGGTTCAAAATCATGGATCAGTGAAAAAAAAAAAGTTACACCTCTAAATTTTAGGATTTTATCCACTTAAACCCTAAACTTCCCTAAATATAATAATTAACCTTCATTTTTAGATTTAATTCGGAAAATATTTGTAAAACATATAACTGTTTCAAATTAAACTTATGAATCAAATTAAATACTTCATTAAGATCACATATGAAAATTGTCAATGCATTCAATTTTTACACGTTTGTAAACTTTTTCAAATACCGAATTAATAAATTGAACTATTAGAATTGATGCAGGGACAATTTTCAAAAGAAATATTAATTAAGGCCCATTTTGGTAACTATTTGATTTTTTTAAAAAAAATTAAACTTATAAACACTACTTTCTCTTCCAAATTTCTTCATTTGTTATCTACTTTTTATCACTAGTTTAAAAAATCAAGCTAAATTTTGGAAACTAAAAATGTTCTTTTAATTTTTAATTTTTTTGTTTTTTAGAATTTGACTAAGAATTCAACCATTATATTACAGAAAGATAAAAATATTTGTAAGAAATAAAGAGGAAATAGACTTAATTTAAAAAATTAAAAACAAAAAATAAGCCTAAATTATACTCAATCTAAATAGATATGGTCAAAATGTTTTAATTACGTTACCCGTTTAACTTTTTGATTATATATATAACACTGTGAGCTTAAAAAAAATGTCTCATTTATCGGCTACGACTAATTATCTGACACAAAATAAATACTTCAGAGACTTATTAGGATAAAATTTTAGAAAAATTATAAGGAATTTTAAAAGTCCAAGTAACATCTAGAGCTTATACATGTATGGGAGATTTTTTAAAATTCATGACAAATTGTAAAAATTATCTCTAATATATAGAAATTCATGACAAATTGTAAAAATTATCTCTAATATGTAGTGATAGTTACATTTATACTTTAAATTGTAAAAATTGAGTCTAAAATTTATACAAATATTAAAAATAAATCTCAAATGTATATAATTGTAAAAATTGTAACAATTGTGTAATTTTGAAAGTCCAATTTTTATCATTTGAGTAGTGTATTTGGAACAATGATTATCTCAAAACTATAATAACCACTTATTCTTATAATAAATACTATTTTGTGTTTCACAATCAACTGACAACTACAGTCAATATTATTGTAAAACCCTAATTTTCTATCGTATTTTTTGTTTGCTACAGTTTTTACTATTTTACATTCATAATTTTTTTATTTTTTTTCCTACAGTGTTAACTATTTGCTTTTCAAACTAAAATAGTCCACACCCCAAAAATATATTATTATAATCTGACTATAATAATAAGATTATAGTAACCAATTCAACATCCCTTGAAAGTATAGTTTCTATAATTATTATAAATTTGATGGTTTAAATATTTAAAGTGATATAAATTAGAGGACTCAATTTTTATAAATAAAAGTTAAAACGTAATTACCATTATACTTCGAGGGGATTTTTGTGATATTCTAGAATTTAAATAAAACGCGAAATTTTGATGTATGTTGTGCGTGTTAGTGTTTGGAGTGAGAGGAAGGTTCTTAATCCGCGTCCGATTCCAATGCTGACGTCAAAAGTAAAATAAAATACAAAAAGAAAAGAAAAGTAAAGTAGATGGTCACGTGATATTACCGTGTCTCCTTAAAGCCGTGTGGAGGTCTTGAAGACATATCATATTATTAATAAAAAATATTTTGTTTTATTTTCTAAAAAAAGGTATTGTTTTTTTTTTTATTTTTATTAGAATTAAAAAAAGGAAAAAACAAGAACACGTGGAAAATGTTTTGAAAACGTGACGAAAACGAGAAAGGCTCCAACTCTAGATAAGAGCTGCGGAACTGAGTATCTGGTCAACATATATCTCCCTCATAATTTCATATATATATATATATACACATATGTATGTATATATATACGTATATACGTATGTATCTACGAAAAATACGTGAGATAGAGGAAAAAAATTTATTAGTAACAATTCGTTTCATTCATTATTTGACACGTAATATCGTAAAATTTATTGTGTCTAATAAGTTTGTGAATTATTAAAAATACCAAAAATGACATTATTAAACATAAAACTTAAAAATTTAGTTCATGTTTGATAACCTTTTTGTTTCGTATGTTTAAATATTGTGTTTGTTTTCTCACAAGTTCTTTGAAAAAGCTTTCATCTACCTCTAGAAAACATTATTGAATCAAGCCAAATAAAAAAAAAAAAAAAAAACCAAAATTTAAAGGGGGCAATGTGATAACAAGTTATTTAAAGAAACATTTAATTCTTAGTCAAATTCTAAAACAACAAATCTTTAAAAACAATTTTTTCTCAAGTTTAAAAATATTTTATGAATAAATTAAACAGAACAAAGAAACTTATAGGTGGGAGTAATGTTTATGTATATCTTTTAAAATATAAAAAAAACCATAGATAGAAGTAGTATTCATAAATTTAACTTTAAAAAATTAAATTATTACCAAGCGAAATGTGAATAGTATTAAACACTTTTTAGATTTTAGAAACCTACTAGATATAGCTAAAGTTTCTATATAAAATTGTAACTAACTTTTTTTTTCCAACTCTAAACAAAAGACTTTGAATTCTTTCAATCCAAAAAGAAAAAATGCAATAAATAAACCCAATTGTAAAAAATACCCAAAGTTGCAAATTGCAATGAAAATTCAAGAGTTTGAACTCCAAAAAAATTTAACCCTAAAAGGACCCCACTCTATCTAATATCTCAAAAAACATTTATTTACTTATTAAATTCAAACAATGAAACACAACTTGTTGCTTGACTTTGAATCCCGCCCTCCCTTTTCCTTCCCATTTCTTTTTTTTTTAAATGAATTTTGAAATAATCCCTTATCTCAACCGACATGGCCCCTCTTCTTTCACCAATCACATTTGTTCAATATGCCAAAAAGAGCACACCAAATCAGAACCTCTTCCTTGTATTTTCCTAATTCTTCTGTCAATTTGCCACTCCCACTCCCACCCTTTTCTCTCTCTCTCTTTCCATGGACTTTCCTCTCAATCCTTTCTTCTATATATCTTCTCATTTCTCCCTTTTTCCACTCTTAAATCCCTTCTGGGTCGTCCTCAAACTCTCTCAAAATCATATCTTTCCTTCTTTTTTCACTTGGCTTTTCACTGCCTATGGCTGCCTTTTCCTCTTGGTTGTTGGATTCTGTTGATACTTCTTTAGATCTCAATACTCAGCCTCTCAGATTCTCCGGTGAAGCTCCGGTGAGTGGACTTGCTTTAATCTTAATCCTCCGTTTCTCTGTTTTCTTTCCCTTTTATGGGTTTTCGTTTTGGAGTGACCTCGTTTTCGTTTTCGTTTTTCTTTTTGTAGAAGGAGAGGAATTATATGGATGTTGAGAGGAAGGTTTCTGTGAAAGAAGAGGTGGGTGTTTGATGGATTTCAATTTCTTTGTTCATAAACAGAGTTCTTTGTGTTGATTTTAATTTTTGTTTGTTGTTTTCTTTCAATTTCAGACTGGGGCTTTAATGGAGGAATTGAAGAGGGTAAGTGCAGAGAACAAGAAATTGACTGAAATGTTGACTGTTGTGTGTGAAAACTACAACACTTTGAGAGGGCATTTGATGGAACAAATGAACAAAAATGGAGAAAAGGAGATTTCTTCTTCAAAGAAGAGGAAATCAGAAAGCAGCAATAACAATAATAATATGGTTGGAATGAATGGGAATTCTGAGAGTAGTTCAACTGATGAAGAATCTTATAAGAAACCAAAAGAAGAAACCATAAACAAATCTGCTAAAATCACTAGAGTTCAAGTCAAAATTGGAGCTTCTGATTCAAATCTGGTGAGTTTTAATAAACCCCACTTTTTAAAACGAAAGATGGGATTTTCAGTCTAAAATAAACTTAACCTGTTTCTTGACTTGGAATTTGCAGGTTGTTAGAGATGGATTTCAATGGAGGAAATATGGCCAAAAAGTCACTAGAGATAATCCTTGTCCTAGAGCTTATTTCAAATGCTCTTTTGCTCCTAGTTGCCCTGTTAAAAAGAAGGTAAACAACCACAACAAACTCCCTTTTTTTTTTTTTTTTTTTTTTTTTTTCAGAAATAATAATTTTTGTTAAAAATTGATTAAAGAAAAGGGTTTGTATTAAATGGAGGATTTGATTTGTAGGTTCAAAGAAGTGTAGAAGATCAATCAGTACTTGTAGCCACATATGAAGGTGAACACAATCATCCACACCCATCTCAGATTGAGGCAACTTCCGGTGGCTCCTCCGCCCGTAGCGTCAGCATAGCTCCAGCGGTGCTCACGGCAGCGCCGGGATCCTCGTCGGCGCCGGCAATTTCCCTTGACTTGGCGAAGCCGAAGCCGACCATGGAAGCTAAAACGATCCCCAACCCAAGATTTGACTCGCCGGAAATGCAACAATTTCTCGTTGAACAGATGGCCTCTTCCTTAACCAAAGATCCCAAATTCACGGCGGCGCTTGCGGCGGCGATTTCGGGAAAGATTTTCCCACATTGATTAAAGCCTTCGGAGTTTTGAAGTTTAAAAGTTCGGGATAAGATCTCTAATCCCAGTCAGATTAATCTGTAAATACACACCAGAGAAGATTTGAAGGATTTTAGGAGGTGGAAGATAGTTTTGATATTTTTAAAAAGAGAAAAAAAAACGTTGAAAAAAAGTACTAAAAATGGGTGAAAATGAAAATTCATTAGAAATTCAAATTGGGTACTTGGTTGACGTTTTTGGGTCGTCGAACAATTTCAATTTGTAATGCGAAATTCTTCAACATTCGAATTTTTTATCAATAAGAATTCTCTCAAGTTTATATGTAAACATTTTGATGAGTGTATTTTACGCATTTATTGTTGAATTGAGAAAGAAATCCCTCAAAATTTTGAAATTTGTATAGCCTTTTGTTTTCTTTCTATTTTTGAACTTCTTTTTTTCTTTCTAGAAAGTAATTAGAATGAAATCATTTGCTATGAAAATATTGGGTTCCATTTCATTCTAATTTTCGTATTGTTTCATATTGAAACTAGATTTGAAGTTTCAATGAGATTTCTCATAAGTCAATTTCTTTTGTGGAAAGTTTTTATGTATTTGAATAGTTGAATGAAGTGATTGAAGGGAAGACCATTCATTTTCCCTTGGACTAAAGTGAATGAACATATTCTTGATCTAATATTTTTACTTTATTCCATTTTTTAAATTCAATTAGGGGCGAAGATTAAAAAATTCGACTGATCTACGTCTTAATCAATTGAGTTATGCTAAGTAGAGGCTTAGATTTCAAGAAAATTATAATTTATGTCATTTTTTTTAACCATTTCCTTTTTGTTTTTTATTTTTGAAAACTAAACATATTTTCTCTTAATTTCTTATATTGATTTGCATCTTTATTAAGTACCACGCTTGAATTCTTAATCAAATTCTAAAAACAAAAAATAAGTTTTTAAAAGCCTTTTTTTTTTTTAATTTTTAAAATTTGACTTGATTTTTAAAAACATTGGTAAAAAGTATATATAAAAGCAAGAAATTTAAAGGTAAAAGAAGTATTAATAGACTTAATTTAAAAAAATTAAAAAATAAAAATAAAATGACAACCAAACGGGTCAAAATATTTTCATTCAATTTATTAGAATTTTAATCTTAAAATTAATATTCTTTCTCGAACGAAAGCTAAAAATTACTAATAGAATCATCCAAATATCGAAACTTGGCTGAGAGAGTCTTAGACAAACATTGAACTTGGTCAACAAAACGAACACCTAGAAAAAACCACAGGAAGACCCATAGCTAGCCACAATCTTTGAAAAAGCAACAATTCAACCAACCATATCTTGACCTTAAATCTCCCCTCCTATTAGTTGTCTTTGTTTTGAAAAAATCACACCAAAACTTCTAAAGAAAAGTCTCATAGCTTACCTTTTAAGCCATTCAAAACAAGGTCCTTGCATTGATACATGAATTATACACACACACACACATATATATATATATGTTCCTTCAAGTTCAAACAAACAACAAGCTGAGAATTTGAAGATTTGACATTTCTAAGGGTTACTTATACTTTAACAGGTTAGACTATGATTGAACTGGCAAGGATTATATATATTTTGATAGAAAAAGATTTTTTTAGAAAATTATAATAATTCCTCTCTCATTCACATTTACTAAACACCATACTTTATATTTATTCAAACATTAAGCAAGCAAATAAGCAATACAATTATCAAATGCATATGTATATCTTTATTTCTTTTGGCATTTGAATATGAAAGAAATCTACAAAGTCCTGAATTGAAACCATGACGTGTCTTATTCCTAGTATTTATTTTTAACAATAATTTCCTAGAGCTCAAGCTTCCAAAAGACTTGAACAAGAACTGGCATCATAATGAAGATAACCCACAAAGTAGGTGTAAAAACTCTTATTCCTAGTACTTCAACAAACAATGGGAAGAATAGAAGTGAGGACATCATCAAAAGCTTAAACCGGGATAACATTCAAAATTTCAAGAGCTTTGATCTTGGGGTCGTTACCAGGCTAATGGATGCTTGAACCAGTTGTTACTGATCGGATATTGATCCATTGATCGGATGTCGATGTTCCAAGATGATTCTCTCACAAATTCAGCTTTGAGGCTTTGCTCGAGTTGCAGGATGTTCCTTGGATTCAATATGCATCATAAAAATGTAACCCAGTGTCCAGAGCATAATATATTGTAAGGGTACCCACGAAAGACAAGCAAAAAGGCTCAAAATGCTTCCCACATACTGAGGATCTTTTATATATCCAAATGGAAATTCGGTTACCCACGGAATGTTCTTCCCAAATCGTACTCCATAGTAAACACCAGCTTCACCAAGTAACTGGTAGACCCTGTTGTTTGGCAGAAGATAAGAAAATGATAATGTTACAAGCCGCAGCAATACAATATTATTTTCTTTCATTTGACCCTTGAAAACTGCAGCAACATTGTGAAAATTAAGCTCCAACGAATTCCACACACCCAATCTTACTTGATGCAGTAACAGATAGTAGTCTCTAAGGAGAGTTTGACAATCTCAAAGTGCATGGGGAATTGTTATTTTCTTTATAGTTCTAACAGTATTTTCTGATACTTTCCATTTTGATTACTCGTTCCTGTCATCTTGTTTCTTAATTAGCAAAACTTGACCTTTAGACATGAACATTCACGTAAACCTAGTTGTTTGTACTATGATATATAGCAATGGTGTACTTAGTGAAGACTACCAATCAAATTAGACATGTGTACTGGGAAAATAGTCTCTATAAAGCTTGTTTGACTATTCCAAGCATCAGTATTCTGCCTCGAAATCAATGAAAAAGGATCCTAGAACAGATAAAGTTCAGCACTATCAAATAGAATATATGCTTTAATGATTGGTCGGATATTGCAAAATGCAAAGCAACAAAAGAAAATATAGCATAGGTTCTTATTCACATTGAAGATCCAAATACTGAATCCTTACCAGCCATTTTGAATGAGGGAAGTTATTTGCCATTCTAATAAAGCCTCTTAAATTTCAATCATTCTCATCTTTAAAGTACACGGAATCGTAGGCATGAAAATGGCTTCAGCAGCTATTGAGTTTTAACTTCTGAGATGCTCACTTTGATGCAACAAGCTCCACACTTGAGTTTTTTCAATTGCATTATGACGGGGATGATATTCTGAATTGTAAACCCGTCCTCAGGAGTTTCTTTTTTGGTTCTCATAGGAAATAAACTTTTGTTAACACCACTAAAAAACACTAGGTGATTGAGGCATCCACTTAAAATGAAGCTAGTCGGGTGCGATGGGATGCCAAGTTACTTCCTTTCTCTTTTAAGAATTTTGTCAGGCTGAGTAAGAAAATCGAGAGATTAATCAGTAACATCTGGTAGGAAGAGATGGATGAGGAGGGAACGTCCCACTTAAGTGGGAGGTGGTGTTAAAAGCCTAAGGAACGAGGAATTGAGAGCTCACGACTGCATATTGAGGCTTCCCTGGCAAAGTGGTTGTGGAGTTTCTTCATGAAGATTAACACGCTGTGGTTTAGGGAGAGATGGTCAGTAGGTATGATCCTCATTCTTTTGAGAGGGTTGCAAGTGGTGATTCTAGCGGCCTTAGCAAAACTTCTGGAAGATATCTCTTCGATTTATCAAGACTAGCCAAGGGTGAGAGTCTAATCCATAACTAACTATTAAATCTATTTTCATAAAAAAAATTATTAAATCCAAGGTTATATCAGGAATATGTTTAATAATGAGGGACAAAATGGGAATGTAAAGATTCTTCCTATTTTATCCCTTTTATATATAATAGAGATTAATTGTTCTGTTGTGAAAGGTTTGAAGTATTTTTGGGAGAATTTCTGCCGCTATACCATTATTGAATAAGAGACTACATCCGTTGGCCTCCATGTTGCCTTTATCACCTTAGACTTCTGTTGTCCTCTGTATGATAGTTAGGTGTCTAAAGTGGCGAGTCTTCTCTCTCTTATTCAAGACCAAGAATGTTAGTGATAGGTCCCTGATCCTTCTACGAGATTCTCCTGTCACAACTTTTTCACATCTTGTCTACCCCTTTTCTTTCTCCGGTTGCCTCAATTTCTTCTTCACTCTAATAGGTTAGAATTCCTAAGAATGTTAAGGTGTTTGCTTGTCAAGTTTTACATGAAGAGTTAATACTATGGATAGTGTTCAATGACATTTCTCCTATGGGGTTTATGTGGCAGGATGATGCGTGTGCTATTTTGTGGGATCTTTTAGTCAAGAGAAACAATAACATTTTCAAATAGTGTTACCTTTAAAGTTTCTTTGTGGCTGTCCAAAAATTAAATAAGTTTGTAGTTATAACTTTCTAAGTGCTTAAAAATACTTTTTAAACGAACCTAAAAAGTCATACCTAAAAGGCCTTAATCTTTCGTTTGTTAACTTAATTAGATAGTTTTTCTTTGTGATATCTCCAATCCCTTGATCAGATTGGTTTCCACCAAGAGCTTCACTCCAATAATTGCTTTTTAGTGCAACACAACCATTCCTTCTCCCAAAAAGGGAGAAAACTCAACTGAACTCAGAATCAGCACTGACTTCAAGTTTCGAATCTATCCCCAAGAAAAGAAAACTCAACTTAAAACTTCAAAGATTGCCAAGGGTTCCAACCTTAAAATGAGAAGAATTTGGAAATGTAAAAACTAAAAAGTACTTTTAGCCAAACTAAAGGTACTTTCTACAGTTTTCAGTGTATTTGCTTAGACAATCCAAAATGATAATGGAAATTCTAAAAGAAAACTTCTACTTCAAATGCTTTTTACTATTGATAGAGTGCTCAAAACCCAGCCCAAACTCACAATTATCCCATATTGCTAATCATCCTCTAATCCAATAAGTTTAAGCTGTTAAGAGAAATTTAATCATTAAATTCATTCGTAACACACACCCAAACATAGTTATAAATACAAAAATGCCCTCATTTCTCGAGATGTAACAACATAGATCATTGTCATACGGCTTACTAAACAAAATGCACAATAAATTTTTACTTTAACATCCAGCTCGCAAATTCAATAGCATGCACAAAAGTCATGGTAAGTAAGCCAACTACATTCGAAGCAGACTTCAGCACATCAGAGAGAGAGAGAGAGAGAGAGACCTGAAGTTCAAGAACTGTCCGAAGGCCATGAGAGGCCAGAAGTATAGAGGTGGCGGCCATGCGAAGGAGGAGACGTGAAAGATGGAGAGGAACTGAAGCAACTTGAGAAAAACGGAGACCTGGGCCATCAATTTGCAGGGGTCGCGCGATTTGCCGCACAAGTTCACCCACAACTGTGGACGACTCCATAAGACGTAGTAGTACGGAAATGGCAACAACACTCCAAGTACCGCCAAAATGCCCATTCCGATAATTTTCTCGCCGGATTTTTTCTCCACTTTCTCGGGAAAATGATTCCCAGGAAGAAGAAGATGCGGAGTAGCCCTTTTGACCGGTATAGTTCGAGCCAATATGGGCTATGGGCCCAAGTGGCCTGTGTTGGGTTTCGAGTTATTGGGTTATAATTGAGTTATGACCCAGACGTATTGCGTTGGGTTATCTTTTTAAGCCCAAGTTTCAGCTAGAAAAGGCTGGAACATTTTTGGAAATTTGGTGCGAATAAAGTTATATAATAGTTGCAAATATAACAATCAACTTCAAAATATTAGTAGATATAATATAATATAAAAAAATAAAATATAGATAATCTATTGGTGATAGAACCATATCGCTCTTAAAAGTCTATCAATAATAGAAGTCTATTGCTCATAGACTTAATTATATTTGTAATTCTTTTCAAATATTGTTATACATTTGGTTATTATCCTTAAAAGTACTACCCATTGCAATTACCTAAACTTAAGGTGTGTGTATATATATATTGTTTGATCAAATTACGGTGTATTTTTTAGAATATACTTAATATAGATGATTACGTGTATAGAAGATTATGTCATCACTTAGATAACCTTTTTTCACATACATACTCTCTGTCTAAACAAATTGACTCAAATATAAGCTTGAACACATTTTTATTAAATATAATTCCTGACACTAGATTCTTTCAAATCTCTAGCACATGCCACACATCATTGAGGATAAATATTTTTTTGGAAGTCAATTTCAGCAGGACATTCCCTTTGCCTTCCACAGAGACAATGGATGGATTTTCCTTGTACAACTTATCGTTGCCATCTTGCTTTTCATATGTAGTGAATAATGATGTGTCCTTACAAATGTTCTTAGTAGTACTAGTATCAATCCACCAACCTTTGGTGTCTGAAGCCATATTTACCTCTGAGATGACAACAACTAAATTGTCATATTCCCTGATGTTGTCCTGGTTTTTGGAACTTTGTCCCTTCTATGTTTGCACATTGCTGCAGTATGGTCACTCCTACTACAAACCTGACAATTTCCTTCAATGTGCTTCAATAATAATAGCTTTGGCTTCGACTTCAAGTGGAGTTCTATTTCCCTTTTATTATCTTCTTATATACAGAGTTTCATCGCAAGGTTTATCATAGATAACTCTTTTCGCTTGTGCTTGAAATAGCATTTGAAGTCCTTCCAGGAAGGAGGCAACTACTCAATTACAACAGTAACTTAAAATGACTTACTGATGTCCAATCCTTCACTTTGCAAATCATCGATGATAATTTGCAGTTCTTTTATCTAATTGATCACCGACTTGGTATTAATCATCTTGTAATCTAAGATTTTTTTCACAAGGAATTTCTTAGTACCAGTATCTTCCAAATTGTTCTTCTTGTCTAATGTCTCCTACAATAGTTTTGATATATTGTAGGCATTGCACCAAACATTATACAAAGCGTCTCAAGACCACTAAGTATATAATTACGAAACAGGAAGTCCAAATGCATCTATGCTTACTTTGCAGCTTCTGTTTCAGGAGTTACAACTTTTAGTGGGGTAATTGAGAAATCTTCCTTTAGAATGTGAGCAAGTTTCAATGTGGTGAGATAGAAGATCATATTTTATTGCTATCTTTTGAAGTTTTCTCCCCGGAATTCTTTAGTTTTTCAATACGAGGTTTGGCAATAGGTGATCCTATCAAGCAGAAGTAGTAACATTGGTGGAGGAGTTTGCAGCCACCGATTCATATATTAATTGTCTTCATATTGTTGGAAAAAATGATATATAAGAACTAAATATACTAGCAAACTTATTATACCTTAACTTGAAACAGTATACTCAATGTAGAATATTCAAACTCAAACATAAACCAAATGGTATAATAAGCTTTTAGATATGGAAATGACCAAAGACTTGAAAAAACCTCAAAATATTTGGAGATTCAAAACGTAAGGCACGTTTTTGATAAGCGCTGTCTTGAAGACAATTATTCACTCTGCACAGGCTGCAAGCAGACTACAATGAACATCTTAGGATACAACGACTAACTCTAGTAGAACTGCAACCTCGAACTACTCGGATCTCGCAAAACTCATGGATACTTGATCTTAGCTTAACTCAAGATTAAAAGAAAGAAAGAAATGAGATAACTCTTTAATTTGAAATGAGATGTTACAAATGAAAACACAAATTGCTATTTATAGGCTAGCAACTTAGTAGCTCTTCGAAATAAAAATAAAATAAAGTAAATACAAAATTGAAACATTTGTTAAATGTAATTCATTTGAGTTGTTACTTAATCAAAATTAAACATAACTCATTCAAATTGAAGAAACTACGAATTTAACTTTCATACATGTTAAATTTGTAATGAAACATCATCTTAATTTGATTTTTTTCAATCTAATCTAAAGTTTCTAACAATAAATTTAATCTACACAATTAAATCTATTAAATCTATTTTTATGTTTCAAATATCTACACAAATTTTACTTTCTTTCACCGTAAATATCCAATAGAAGCTAATCAAATGAATTATATATAATTATAATACGAAGTGATATTATCCATTAGAAACGAGGAGAAGAATTTTAAACCAAGATTTGAATATCAACTTATTGGCACATGACCATCCTAGTTAATCATTTTTAAAATTATTTTATTTTATTTTATTTTAAGGAGAAACAATTTTTAAAAAGTGCTAAAATCCAAATTATTTATGTTGGAATATGTTTAGTTTGTATCTGACACTTTGAGAAATTAAGAACAGAATCTCATTGTAATTATCAATGTTGTATCGATTATTTATTGTTTATATCTATCTTTTGATTATATCTTTGATTTCCGATTTCTTATCAATTTATTATGTTAATACATATAGCCTAACCAACGATCACTTTCTTCACAAATCTTTATACCATTAGTATTGTTGTTCATGCTTTAATTAATTAAAACAAAAATAAGAAAAAAAAAGGCTAATGATATTTTTTTTAAATAAAGAAAAAAACAGACTCAACAGTGGATCACAGCTGTAGCTTTTGGCAATTGACACATAAAACTACTTTACTATTTTTTAAAACCTGATTTAATATAAGAAATGAATAAAAATCTCAAAGGCATCACTTTTTTCTATTCATTATGATTTACAAACTTTAAGGAGGCTTTAATTACTTGACACATGGTCCTCCACACATTATGGTGCTAATATTTCCTTTTTATCATTCATATCTTTTTTTTTTTTTTCCCTTTTTTTGAAAAAAAAAACAAAAGAAAAATTAAACCAACGTTGTAATATTAAATTTGGTAAATTTTATACAATGATTGTTGTTTTTTCCCCTTTCTTTTTAATGTTAAATTAAAGTTACTTCGACTCTTATAAATAATGTTTTGTTCTTTTGACTTTTTCAATAATGAACTAGTTCCTTTATTTTTTTAAGTGCAATAACTAGGTTCTTATTGAAAAAAAAAAAAGATATTAATTTAGAAATTTGCTAGTTAGACTAATGTCTTTAATGTTTTAGAAAAAGAAAAAAAAATATTTTTTTTTTGAAGAAAAACATTTCTAATTTGATCCTAACGTTTAAAATTTAATATTATCTCTCTAACTTTAATAAAATCCAAATTTATCTATTTATGTCCGTCTTTAAACGAGTTTATTCATGTGAAGCATGACAACAAAATATATGTGAGAGGTCACCTTCTTGTTTACTGGCCTGCTTCTATTGAATAGTTTCCACCTTCAACTTATCAGTAGAAGTTTAACACAGATGCATTGTAGAACTCAGATAGTCAGGTGGGAGGCTTAGGTTTGATGCTTTGAGACCATTTGGGTTGTGTTCGTTTGACGAGCTTAGATCATTTCCTTAACGCAATGAGGCTAAGGTTCTTGACTCGATGGCTATCCATGACGGTTTGGAGAGTCTCTTGTCCATTAATATCCAACAATATTTTGGTAGAATCTAATTGTTTAGAGGTTATTAATATGGTTAAAAAAGGTTTTGTGGATCTCATTCAATAACATAGTGTTGTTTTTCCTCCTATATGAGGCATAACTATAATTTCCTAGCACACTCTTACGAAAAGGGTGGTGGGAGAGTTTCATCATCGTTACTCTTTTCTCCTTACATTGAGTGGTTTGTTTCGCTTGTGTTTTGTGGTTTTCTTAAAAATATGATAAAAGCAAGAAAAAAGGTTCTTTACATATATTAGAAAATGTTCACTACATAAAAATGATAACATAAACACGTATATATGTATATTATACATGACTCAGTATGAAATTGAGTTAATATCACAATAATGCATGTAAAAAAATAAATAACTTCAATTATTTAATTTAAAAAGACAAACCTTAGCCAGAAATTTGTGAATATTCTAGGAGGTAGATATGAAGAAGAAGAAGAAAAAAAAAGTAATGTCCCTTTTAAGATTATATTGGGAACTAAAAATATTGACCATTTTATAATAATAATAACAATAATTGATAAGAAAGAATAAGGCAACACAAGTTGTTGGGAAGTTCATGTCTATCTCTAATGTGGAATGTCTTACCATTAACTTTTGGCATTAAAAGTTGATTATGTCCTCATTGCCACTATTCCCACTATAATTTATTAATACATAAAGTAATTGAAAAACCAAATATATATATATATATATATAATCTTGCTATTGAATTATTCAAAGTTAGTAGATTTGGTTAGAACTCACTTTTGGCCATCTTGCCTTATTTTCTCCATTTTTTAAATTAAAAGATTATCCTTCAAAAATTAAATTTATAAAAAACTATTTTGTTATATACTTTCACTTAATGTTTCAAAATCTAAGCCAAAAAAAAGAAAAAAAAAGCGTAGTTTTTAATAATTAGTTCTTATATTTTTCAATTTGATTTTGAATTTAAATTGTTTGAAAAAATGAAAATTATTATAGAAAAATGATGAGAAAATATACACCATTTTCAAAGTCTCTGTTTAATAATCATTTAGTTTTTTATTTTTAATTTTTGAAAATTAAACCTATCTTCTTTTAATTTCTTATCATAATTTTGATTTTTTTAAAGTAAAAGAGTTGGATTCTTAACCATTTTTTCTTTAAAAAAATCTTAATAACTATTTATTTTTTACTTTTCAAAATTTAGCTTGATTTTTAAAAAATATTAGTAGAAAGTAGATAAAAAACCAAAAGATTTAGAGTGAAAAGGATGTTTATAGCCTTAATTTTCAAAAACTAAAAACAAAAATCAAATGGTTATCAAACGAAGCCTAAGTGATTTTAGACATTTTTATGAGATAGTTGCAAATACAACAATCTGACACAAAGTATTAGTAGATATAACACAATGCAAAGTAATAATTTGTTAATAAAGCAAAATTTAGATTAAGCTCTTAGAGTCTATTAGTGATAAAGTGCATTTGTGATAGAAGTCTATCATTGATAGATTTTGCTATCGATAATAATAGAATTTTTACCACTAATAGATTCAAATCTATGATAGACTTCTATTCATCAATAGAAAAATCTATTAGTGATAGACTTCTAATCATTGATAACAAAATCTATCACTGATTGAAGTCTATCATTAATGATAGAGTCTATCAACGATATGATGTATCACCAATAGACTCTATCAATGATTAAAGTTTATGACTTATAGGCATATATTACTTGAAATCTATCATTGACTATCGTTGATAGATTTTAAATAATATATAAGCCAAAGTCATAGACTCTAATTATTGATATAAACATATAGAAATTCATTACTTATATAAGATTTCTTATAGACTTTTATTACATATTTTTAAGGTTCAATCATAAATAGTTTAGTCACAATTTAATTTTTTCTAGCTCTTATGGTTGCTTTAAAAAAGAGATTACATCAAATTACTTTGAATATTTTATTGAGTTATCAATGAAAGAGATGGAGAAAACAAAATTGAAGGACGAAAGTGAGAAAATGGAGAAAGAAAAAGAAAATATTTGTTTGAAATATATTAGTGATAGAAGAGATAGAATATATGTTAGTTATGTATTGTGATTGAAATCTATCATTGATGATCAATCAAATTGCATTGAATATTTTGTTGAGTTACCATAATAGTCTATCATTAATAGATTTAGGTTGTGAATTAAAAATATGTTAGTGGTAGACTTCTAACTTTCACAAAATCTATCGTGATAGAAGCCAACATGAATATAGTTCAACTAGTACAAGACATAGACTTTTGAATAAACAAGTTAAAAGTTTGAATTCCAAAGAAAACATAATTATAAACACCAACAAATTAACAATAAATGGAGAGAAAGGGCCAAATATAAATTAAAGAAAGAGAAAATTGTACGAAATTGGACATATAATGAAAATGAAAAAAATGACAAAATTGAGAAGAAAAACTCCAATATTAATCAAGAAAGAGAAACCAAATGAACAAATACAACATGAGAGATCATTTGAAAAAAAAATTTGAATCTAAGAGGTAAGAGGATATAATCTCTTGACAACACATGTTGCTGAACTCAAAAAAAAAAAAAAGTATAATATTAAAAAAATTACTATATTTGCAATTTTTAAAAAATATTGCTATACATTTATATTCCGATACTGGGTCATTACATTAGCATTACTATAAGGGGGGGGGGGGGGGGGGGGGTGGGTGTGGGGGTTATAATATCGGCTCGTATTTCATTGCAGGTTGGTTATTCGTCAGCACGGGTTTAGCTTACGATGTTTTTGGAAGCCCTCGTCCAAATGAGTATTTTACAGAGAGCCGACAAGGAAGTCCATTAATAACTGGCCGTTTTGATTCTTTGGAACAACTCGATGAATTTAGTAGATCTTTTTAGGAGGACCAAATGACTATCGATAAAACTTATCCTATTTTTACAGTGCGATGGTTGGCTGTTCACGGACTAGCTGTACCTACCGTTTCTTTTTTAGGGTCAATATCAGCAATGCAATTCATCCAACGATAAACCTAATCCGAATTATAGAGCTATGACACAATCAAATCCGAACGAACAAAATGTTGAATTGAATCGTACCAGTCTGTACTGGGGGTTATTACTCATTTTTGTACTTGCTGTTTTATTTTCCAATTATTTCTTCAATTAAATAAAAGAAAATACTAAATAATAGTACGAATTATCTTCTCCCATTCGGAAGGATATCATCTCATAATTATCTATGACTGTTTCTGTCTCTAGCACGACCACTTGATGAAATGGGGAGGGAAGTGGGACAAATGGCCGAGACTACTGGAAGGATTCCTCTTTGGATAATAGGTACTGTAACTGGTATTCCTGTGATCGGTTTAGTCGGTATTTTCTTTTATGGTTCATATTCCGGCTTAGGTTCATCTCTGTAATAATCGGATGAACTGAGTTGTAGACATGAAAGCGTAAGAACTCAACAGGATCCCCCTCGAATCAGAAAAAAAGAGGGGGTAGGTCCCGTTGAGCTCTTACTAATTATAATTAGACTAATTTATTCATATAAATGACAAAATGGATCTTTCCGATGTTTCAAACAACTTCATTTCTTTCTGATTCTGAATTGCTTCAAAAAATTGATTCAGACCATCTCTTTCGCGATCGTATCGGTCGATCCTTTCAAACAAAGCGAAAAAAAAAAGAAAGAGAGAATCACTCGATTCCCTCTTTCTGGATGACACAATCCCAATCTAACAATAATATATTTCTATCGATCAGATATCACAAACCCTTTAATATTTAATATATTAATATTAAAATCGAATTTGAAAATTCATTGAATTTGTTCACTACTTATGTAATAAATCGAAAAAAAGGTTCTGATAAACCGGGAAAAATTGAAACTAAGAATAGGGATCTTTGACGAATGGGATCAAGAATAATTAATTAGTTTATTATTTCGACACAAGAACAAGAAAAGGAATTTTTCTGGTATCGAATACTAGGAAGATGAATAAATCCTTCTAGAATCCTTTGTTCCCTTCATTTTTTTTTCTATTCTCCATTTACTTATCTTATTTTTCATATCTAATCTATTTTTCGTTTTGATTCTATTAGAAAAAAAATAGATACATTCAATGACATTTCAATCTGGCACCAGTGACATAATAATACCGCTCCTATTTGTATTGTAAAAAACAACGAAATAAAGAAGAGGTAAAATAGTCTTCCTCACAATATCCATACTATGACTAGTAATGCGGTACAAGTCATTCCCGAAATACGGTAGAAAAAGAATATAAACAAAAACAAGGCAAAATTTTTTCATAATTTTTTGATCATACATAATTAAATTATAGAATTGCCAACAAGAATTTGGTTTTTTTTTACGAACTTGATGTTGATAAATCCGCAGATTTAGAAATTCATTTCGGACAATTGAACCTACTCAAACTGTTTCTTTTTAAGAACTAAAAAGATTTGTGCCAAAATAACAGATGCAAAAAAGAACAAAAGGCCTTGGACACGTAATGGATCTTGAAGGACTATTTCCGCATCTCCCTGACCAAATCCTCCCACATTAGGATTACTCGTTAATGGTTGATCAAGTTTGATAGATTCGCCCTCTGAAACAAGAAGGTCTGGTCCTGGAGGGATAATATCAACCACTTGACGCCCATTCGCTGCATCAACTATGGTTATTTCATATCCTCCTTTTTCTTTTCGTATTATTTTGCTTACTATACCTGCTGCTGTAGCATTATAAACATTAGTATTACTCTTACTCCCGTCGGGATAAATCTGACCCCTTCCCCTGTTCCCGCCTACGTATATGGGATATTTTAAGAAGTGAACATCTTTCTTAGTCGCAGGGTCCGGGGAAAGAATAGGAAAGGTGATTTCACTATATTTCTGACCAGGACCAGGCCCTATCACAAGAATATTTTTTTTAGTGGGACGATAGCTCTGAAAAGACAGATTGCCCATCTTTTCTTTTATCTCGGGAGAAATACGATCGGGGGGGGCTAATTCAACCCCTTCGGGTAAAATAAGAACAGCCCCCACATTCAAACCGCCCTTTTTACCATTCGCAAGAACTTGTTTCAGTTGCATATCATAAGGAATTCGAACAACTGCTTCAAATACAGTATCAGGTAGTACCGCTTGTGGAACCTCGATATCCACGGGCTTATTAGCTAAATGGCAGTTGGCGCAGACAATACGGCCGGTTGCTTCTCGTGGATTTTCATAACCCTGTTGTGCAAAAATGGGATATGCATTTGAAACGGTTGCCCAAGTTAGTATATATATCATGAGTGATACGGAAATAGATCGAGTAATCTCTTCCTTTATCGAAGAAAAGGTATTTCTAGTTTGCATGGTCCAATCATTGAGCCCAAAAATTTCTACAATAAAATTAGGTAGGTCCCTAGTATAGTTCCCTATCCATGATTCTGCTATTTACTGAAATAATGTTACTCGAATATAGGAGGCATCCTTCGGGATGGGTAGAAGGAATAAGTACAATTTTGAATGTTTTACTTATGTACAAAGTAACAAACATTAGATTTTTCAGTCATTCATTGAATGATAAATCACTACAAGTGACGGAGATACACGATTTAAATAACGGAAGATCCAATATTTGAAAATTGTGTCAAGAATGACTGGAAAAGTGGAAACAAGACCGGATATAATTTGATCGTTATGAGAAAATCCAAAATCTTTGTAGACAGAACCAATCATTAGTTCCCAACCATGGGGCGAATGGAATCCTATACATAAATCAGTTAATAAAAGAATAGAAAAAGCTTTTATTGTGTCGCTTAAGTTATATAGGAACTCTTGAACCCAAGAGTTAAGAATAACAAGTTCTTCATTACCAAGAATAGAATAACCACTTAGAAGAACGAAACAGATTATATTTGTCGAGAAGTGCAAAATCGTATGGATACGATCCTCATTGTGCATCTTGATCAATTGGATCGTTTCTTTGTAGATTCCGATACGAAGCTTTTGTAGATGTGTTTCTGGGTATTCCTGTAGCATTTCGTCCAAGAGAAAGAGTTCCTCTAATTCTATAACTTTTTTTATAATACTCTTTTCTAGAATATCATTCACAAAAATTTCGGATTGACCAGTATTCCACCAATTAGTAACCCAAGATTCTAGGCTTTTATTAAATGAAAGAGAGATCCACCAGGGCAAAAATACTATAGATGCAAGATATAGAAGGGGAATGAATGCTTTCTTTTTTGCCATTTTTTCGTCTTTGATTTTTTAATGAACTCACTTCAGTCGTTAACTCTCTACACTACTAATATTTATATCAAATATAAGTTCTATTACAAGTCATATGGATACTATTATGAATCTATTCCCTGTTTTTTAGTTTTGTATTTGTGATTCATTAGTTAATCCTTGAATTTCGAAATAATACAGAAAGAAAATACCAAAGAATCCACTTTTGTTACTGTGGAGTTGATTTACATACGCATCAAAATTTCGGACAAAGACAGTTTTCTGGCTGTTCGGTATACATCTGCTTTGGGTCAAATGAGCATTCTGAAGAAATTCCAGTTAAGTTATACTATTACTATGGTCTATAAAAAAGACTATTCTTTCATTTCAGTTTTATCCCTCTTGCTACGAACTAAATTCATTCTGAACTTCATTTTTCAAAAAACTTCAATTGGTACACGCAAGAAATAGGCCAATTCGGCAGCCTTTTGCTCAATTTCTCGTGGGGTCAGATTCTGATCGGTACGAGTCAAGGGAATGGCCCCTTGGCCTCTTATTTCCATATAAAGGACACGACGTGCATAAATACCCTCTTTAACTTCTATTCTGATGGACTGAATGTCTTTCATAAGGAATCGGAGGAAGATTCGACGATTTTTTCCAGGAAACCCCCAACGAAAAATAGACACTATTTCTTCTTTTCTATCGAATCGATCATAACCGCTACCTACATTCCACAAAATTGTGCACCACAAATAGGAGCTAATAAAGAGACCGGCAATCCCATAGAAAGACATTACGATCCCCTGTGGAAAAAAAATTATTTGCTGAGACGGAAATAAAGATATCAAATCCCTACCAAGATAACTGGAAGTTCCAAACCAATAAAAACCCTAATGAACCTAAAAAAAGGATAAAAGCCCAGCAGAAATTGCTGATTTTTCGAGAGCCTCTTATAAATTCTATCCATATACGTTCTGATCGCCAATTCATACTAGATCTCGTTGCATTTTATTGGAATTGATAGAATAACAAAAATCTATTTGACTTTTTTTGTTTCCGAAGTAACTCTAATCAACTAGCACTATTTTGATGTGATGTTATTATTTTAGATCTAAGTAATTCGATCTAAAATAATAACATCACATCACCTTTATATGATTCCCTATAGATACCTACATCCATATAGATATATTGATTTTATATCTCAAACATTCGTCGCCCGATCTGTTATATATTTTCAATTTTGAAATACTTATAATTTATTTCCTCAGATATCATGTTTACGCATGTATAATCGCTTATGTTTGGAGTAAGCCACATGTTAGACTCTAGTCTACTAAATAGATAGCTGTGTTATCGTAAAAGTCTAAGGTTTGAAAAAAAAAAATAGACGGCACTAGTATATTTAAAAAATCTTGTTTTTTTGAACATGAAGAAATAAAGAAGCCATTGCAATTGCCGGAAATACTAGGCCCACTAAAGGCACAAAAATAGAGGGTAAGGTGGTGAGAGTTGTCATAGAATGGATACCTCGACTTAATATTTGTACCTGTTATTTATTGTTATATTAATTGTTATATTAATATTTTTACCTGTTATTTATTGATTGTTATAAAAGGTATCTTATAATTATACTAATTCATATATAATTATACTAAGTAATATCTACGTGAGTATATATAGAAAAGGAATGAGGAATGTCGAATTAAATAAATGGACTTACTCATCTTTCGACATGAAAGATATGTATCAGAATAGACTTTTGCATTATTTTAGTTATTATCTTGTCTTATCATTTTTTTGAATAAAATTTCATCAGGAATATCGGTAAAAAAAATTCTCCGCATGATTCTTTCTACAATTTAATCTTATGTTACCAAAGAAAAATCCATTCTTCGAATTTGCACTTTGATTCCTATAAACTAAATAACTACTTTTTCGTCACAAATCAAAGAATTAATTTTTGAAGTTTTGAGTTAAGTAAGGCTTTACTTGATTGAATTTTGATTCGAGGGAACAAAAGCGTGGAGCTGAAATAACTCACTCACAACACCTTTTAAAGGATTACGTGGTACGATTAGATCGAATAAGCCCTTATGGAATAAATATTCAGCCGCCTGTGAACCCTCAGGGACTGTCTTATTCAATGTTTGTTCAATTACTCTTTTACCCGCAAATGCGATGTAGGCATTGGGTTCGGCAATAATGATATCCCCCAACATACCAAAACTAGCTGTCACCCCACCAGTAGTAGGAGATGTAAGGATTGCTACATAGAATAATTTTTTATTTGATTGATAATCATATAAAGCGGAAGAGATTTTTGCCATTTGCATCAAGCTCAAACTTCCTTCTTGCATGCGTGCTCCTCCAGAAGCACACACTAAAATAAGAGGTAAAAATTGATTGGTAGCATACTCGATCAAACGGGTGATTTTCTCGCCTACTACAGATCCCATACTACCCCCCATAAACTGAAAATCCATAACCCCAATTGCTACGGGAATACCGTTTAATTTACCTGTGCCTGTTTGAATAGCCTCAGTTAATCCTGTCTTTCTTTGATAAGAATCAAGACGATCTTTATAAGGTTCCTCCTCCGAATGAAATTCAATGGGATCCAAAGAGACCATGTCTTCATCCATAGGGTCCCAAGTACCTGGATCAATCAAAAGTTCGATTCTATCTGAACTACTCATTTTCAAATGGTATCCACATTGTTCACAAATATTCAGTTTTGATTTCAAAAATTTCTTATAATTTAATCCATAACAATTTTCACATTGAACCCACAAATGCCTGTATTTTTGAGTTACATCTAGATCATTAGAACTTTCTGTTCTAGTTAAATCACTTCCATTCGTGCTAGTTCTTATACTGGAACTCTCACTTTCACTACTATTTCCACCTTCACCACAAATATAACTATAAATGTAACTGTCACTGTAATTGTGACTACCACTTAAAATGTAACTATCAATCCAGATTTGAGCCCCAAGATAACTGTGAATGCAACTATTAATGTGATTATTCCAACTATATTTAGTATCATACAGGTAACGATCATCGTGGGAATCAGCACTCTTAGATACATTATTTTGATAAGTAGAGTTCCAAAAACGATAAAAAGCATTTTCTAGTTCACTTACAAAAGAAGGATCATTGTCAATCTCAAAAATTTGATTTTCACTATCCAAATATATGGAATAACTGCTGCTATTACTATCCCTAACTAAAAAAGTGTCATCAGATACGAAATTCCGAATGCCGACTAAATCATCAACAGTACTGTAACTAGAATTGTAACTATCACTATGACTAGGAATGTTTTTATTCATATTATTTATACTTGATCCTTCACTTTCAATAGGACCAAGACTATTGATTGATTTACTTAGCCTACACCTGTATTCTAACTCCCCGTTAGACAACATCGAATTTAACCATCTTTTTTCCATAGAGCTGCCCCTATTTACATGAAAATACAATAAATAGATGAATAGTCATTCGCTAAAAAAGAAATCATTTGAATATCTCATTTCCTATCAGAATAGGATCTAAATCCAATCACTAGGATTATTAACTACTAACGAGTCGGTCTTAAAAAAAAAGGGTTCCGTTATATGTTATATATAGTGAAGTGATACTTAGCGTTCTCGCAAAAGAGAATTTTTTTTTTTTCAATTCAATTTTGCATTTTTAAATAGCGGTTTCTCACCTGTTATGTCAAATTCACATAAAAAAAAATCCTTGTTCTCCCTATGAATATGAAGAACTTTTTCGTAAAATCTCGTCTACTAAAAAATTTGTATTCCAAGCCAGAACAAAAAGGACAATATACAGGATGGGTAGAAGAAGTTGTGATACTTGGCTCGATCCCGGATCTGAAACGACGCTATGGGATATAATCTATTAAACGACTACACCAATCCTAAGGATCCATAGGCTTAATTGCGGATCCAGCACAACAATCAAAATGTTTAAGTTGTTTCGTCTTAGATTTTTATTTCAATTTTGTATATCTAGCAAAAAGATACACAATAATATCTTTGTATTGTATTCGGCTCAATCCTTTTAGTAAAAGATTGGGCCGAGTTTAGTTTAATTGTGAAAATCAATTACAATTAAAAGAACGAAGAGTAATTACTGGATTACAAAGTATCCATTGCCTCAAATTCAAATTTGATCTCCTTCCATACTTCACAAGCAGCAGCTAGTTCAGGACTCCATTTACTAGCTTCACGGATAATTTCATTACCCTCACGAGCAAGATCACGTCCCTCATTACGAGCTTGTACACATGCTTCTAGAGCTACTCGGTTAGCTACGGCACCAGGTGCATTACCCCAAGGGTGCCCCAAAGTTCCTCCGCCGAATTGTAGTACAGAATCATCTCCAAAAATCTCGGTTAGAGCAGGCATATGCCAAACGTGAATACCACCGGAAGCCACTGGTAGAACACCTGGTAAAGAGACCCAATCTTGAGTGAAATAAATACCGCGGCTTCGGTCTTTTTCAATAAAATCATCACGTAGTAAATCAACAAAGCCTAAAGTGATTTCTCTTTCCCCTTCAAGTTTACCTACTACGGTACCAGCGTGAATATGGTCTCCACCAGACATACGTAACGCTTTAGCTAGTACACGGAAGTGCATACCATGATTCTTCTGTCTATCAATAACGGCATGCATTGCACGGTGAATGTGAAGAAGTAGACCATTATCTCGGCAATAATGAGCCAAGCTAGTATTTGCAGTGAATCCACCTGTTAAGTAGTCATGCATTACGATAGGAACTCCCAATTCTCGGGCAAATACAGCCCTTTTGATCATTTCTTCGCATGTACCTGCAGTAGCATTCAAGTAATGTCCCTTGATTTCACCTGTTTCAGCCTGTGATTTATAAATAGCTTCCGCACAAAATAGGAAACGGTCTCTCCAACGCATAAATGGTTGGGAATTCACGTTTTCATCATCTTTGGTAAAATCAAGTCCACCGCGTAGACATTCATAAACTGCTCTACCATAATTCTTAGCGGATAATCCCAATTTTGGTTTAATAGTACATCCCAATAGAGGGCGACCATACTTGTTCAATTTATCTCTTTCAACCTGGATACCATGAGGCGGGCCTTGGAAAGTTTTAATATAAGCAGTAGGGATTCGCAAATCCTCCAGACGTAGAGCACGTAGAGCCTTGAATCCAAATACATTACCGACAATGGAAGTAAACATGTTAGTAACAGAACCTTCTTCAAAAAGGTCTAGGGGATAAGCTACATAAGCAATATATTGATTTTCTTCTCCAGGAACAGGCTCGATTCCATAGCATCGTCCTTTGTAACGATCAAGACTGGTAAGCCCATCGGTCCACACAGTTGTCCATGTACCAGTAGAAGATTCAGCAGCTACAGCGGCCCCTGCTTCCTCAGGTGGAACTCCCGGTTGAGGAGTTACTCGGAATGCTGCCAAGATATCAGTATCTTTGGTTTCATATTCAGGAGTATAATAAGTCAATTTATAATCTTTAACACCAGCTTTGAATCCAACACTTGCTTTAGTCTCTGTTTGTGGTGACATAAGTCCCTCCCTACAACTCATGAATTAAGAATTCTCGCAACAACAAGGTCTACTCGACATGAATTAGGAGTTAATGAAACCTTTTATAGGAATCCTTTCACAAAATTCTCAACTAATATTATCAACTAATCAGAATGGTTCGTTATTAGACCATGGTATTTGATTCACCAAATACAGCATTATTGTATACTCTTTCATATGTATGGCGCAACCCAATCCTTT
>NW_028327056.1:55000-62500 GCF_027475165.1 Benincasa hispida
AACCAAAATATGTTATTGCTATGGGAGCATGTACAATTACAGGAGGGATGTTCAGTACCGATTCTTACAGTACTGTTCGGGGAGTCGATAAGTTAATTCCTGTCGATGTGTATTTGCCGGGTTGTCCACCTAAACCCGAGGCTGTTATAGATGCTATAACAAAACTTCGTAAGAAAATATCTCGAGAAATCTATGAAGATCGAATTAAGTCTCAAGAGGAGAATCGGTGTTTTACGACCAACCACAAATTTCATGTTGGCCCAAGTACTCATACTGGAAATTACGATCAAGGATTACTCTATCAACCATCATCTACTTCAGAGATCATCCCTCCTGAAACTTTTTTCAAATACAAAAGTGCAGTCTCTTCCTACGAATTAGTAAATTAGGCAGTATACTTTTGTACAGAATAACAAAGAACGAGTGAATCTTCATAAATTTTTCATTGTAAATGGGAAATACTTATACAAATAAAAATCAAAAAATGGGGGGGGGGAGATAAAAAAGATGCAGGGTCATTTGTCTTCTTGGCTAGTCAAACATGGACTGGTTCATAGATCTTTGGGTTTCGATTACCAAGGAATAGAGACTTTACAAATAAAGCCCGAGGAATGGCATTCCATTGCAGTCATTTTATATGTATATGGTTACAATTATCTACGTTCCCAATGTGCTTATGATGTAGCACCAGGCGGACTGTTAGCTAGTGTGTATCATCTTACGAGAATCGAGTATGGTATAGATCAACCGGAAGAGGTATGCATAAAAGTATTTGCCGCAAGGATAAATCCTAGAATTCCGTCTGTTTTCTGGGTTTGGAAAAGTGCGGATTTTCCCGAAAGGGAATCTTATGATATGTTGGGAATTTCTTATGATAATCATCCACGTCTAAAGCGTATTTTAATGCCTGAAAGTTGGGTAGGATGGCCCTTACGTAAGGATTATATTGCCCCCAATTTTTATGAAATACAAGATGCTCATTAAATAATACGAAACTAATCTTCACTTCGACAACTCAAGATATTCAAATACATTTGTACGTTCTATTCTAGATATAGCATAGTAATTGAAGTCTCATTCATCTTATTATTATTGATTTGAAATATAAAAAAAAAAGACAATTAGAGATTTGGTGAGATTATCAAATTTTTAACATACTTATTTTGGATGAGCCGAGCTAATAGGATGAACTAAATGCGTTCTGCATTATGAACTATGTATCACGCATATGACTTAGATGTGTTTTAAAAAGTCACATAGGGGGAAATGAAGAAATATAATATGAAAAGAGAATCGGATTCTATTTGTACTGTATCTGAGATGAATCTTGGCCATTCCCGCCTTTCAACTCCCCGAGACTAGACTTTTGGGTCTTATAAGGAACTAATTGAACCTTTCAAATATGTATAAAGTATTAATTGAACGCGAGGAGACAGAGTATGAACAAATAAAAAAGAAGAGGAAACAAAATAAAATTCTTTTCTTTTACATATCTATATATATCCTTTACATATTTATATAAATATCCTCTTTATCTTTACTTGTCTATTTTACTCATCTATAAATAGAGTCAAAAATATATATAGTTTAGTTTTTAGTTAAAGGGTAGATTTCCCGACATCATGATGTGCCAAGAACCAGATTTGAACTGGTGACACGAGGATTTTCAGTCCTCTGCTCTACCAACTGAGCTATCCCGGCCATTTCCGACACATTATCCTTATTTTAATAGATGACTTTGGTCTATGTCAATTGTAAATCAGAAAAAAGGTATTCCAAAGTCTTCTTTTTGAAGATCCACGAAATTTCAGGGCTTGGATAAGACTTTGGAAGTTTCAGTACAGTAGACAGTATTGTTAATCATTCAAATTTCACAAGGGGGATTACTTGCGCAAGGATGTTCGTTTGTACGTGTATCATATAGAATACATACCACAAGCCTTGTGATAAGAAATCAAATTTCCGCTCAAATACGCTTGTGAAAGAGTCGAATGAATGATTAACATAACGAATTGTGAATTGCTAATGAAAGGATAAATAATTAAAATGAAAGAGGCCAACGGGCCTTTTTAGGGTTTTGGGGATAGAGGGACTTGAACCCTCACGATTTTTAAAGTCGACGGATTTTCCTCTTACTATAAATTTCATTTTTGTCGGTATTGACATGTAGAATGGGACTCTATCTTTATTCTATTCGCATCTGATTAATCAGTTCTTCAAAAGATCTATCAGACTATGTATGATGGAGTAAATGATTTGATCAATGAATATTCGATTCTTTTTTCAACTTGGAGATATTGGAATCGATTCATAACAATTCGTTCATTTTGATATATCATTTTTGATATTTATATATAAATATCAAAAAAGAGAGATTCGAGTTGTCATTAATCAATATAGTATTTCAGTACGTAATACGTTTATCTTTCATCTTTTCTGGAGTTTCGATGGAAGGATTCATTCCTTTACTAACGCAACGTAGTCAACTCCATTTGTTAGAACAGCTTCCATTGAGTCTCTGCACCTACCCTTTTTTTTGTTTTCGGAAAAAGGATTTGGCTCAGGATTGCCCATTTTTCATTCCAGGGTTTCTCTGAATTTGAAAGTTATCACTTAGTAGGTTTCCATACCAAGGCTCAATCTAATTAAGTCCGTAGCGTCTACCGATTTCGCCATATCCCCCTCTTTTAAGATTAGTATCGCATTATGATGTCCTTCCCCGTTTTCTTTCATTTGTATTATACTGGAACCACTGAAGTCATTAGAATACCGATTCCTCTATTGAAAAGTGTTTCCTCCTATTGGATTTCTTGTGTATCTTCTTTCATCTCTCTCTATCGGAGACCCGTATTTGGTCCGATCCAAAATGATTCTATCATTTCTGTATCTGCAATTCAATATAATTCAATATAGATAGATATATAGACATATATATTTGCCCCTCTTTCGATTTTTTTCTTAGTCAAATTTTGAATACTTAAACGGTCGATTCTTTTTTTCGTCTTAGCTTCCACCTTTCAGAATGAAAACAGAGAAATGCTTCATTATCATCTCAATTGCATTTAGTTGGTTTGGATTGCACCTTTTCATTTTTTTTTGATTTATTCTTACCCTACCCTTAGGGCAGATCCTCTATAACATAACTAAAAATCACTTTATTATTCGATAAATTATTTAATATAGTATAGAATTATAATATTAATAGAATAGCCATTAACCAATTATTCTATAACCCAGTATATTATATAAATATAAAATTATATTATATAAATATAAAATAAATATAAGAAATTTCAATATGAATAGAAAATAAATATAATATAAAAAGAGAAAATCAAAATTATGTAATGAAATATTGTAATATTTTCATTTCATTTAAATAGACAGACATTCAAATAGCATAGTAAAAAAAAAAAATCAAGAAAAGAGTAAATAACTAAAAAACCTAAAATCAAAATAACCAAAAATCAGAAAAATAATAAGAATTTTAAATGTCATTTGAATTCAAAAACAAAAATTTACTATCTAATTGAGATTAACACATTAATTATTGATACACATCCATTTGATAAATAGATCAAAATTTTCTATCGCTATATTCTATTAATCGTTATATTAATTATTATGTTCTATAATAGAACATAATTATTAATATTTATTTGAAATGAAATTCGATTCTATATTCATATTAATTAGGAATAGCTAAGATCCCAGTAATTTAGTAAATTACTATGCATGTAACATTTCTGTTATGTGAGCCCGCTTAGCTCAGAGGTTAGAGCATCGCATTTGTAATGCGATGGTCATCGGTTCGATTCCGATAGCCGGCTTTTCTCTATTTATTTGATTTATCAATTATGTCAAAAATCAAATAAATAGAGAAACGACTTCTTACCCTTTTTTCAAAGGTCACCGATCTATCATGTCGTAGGAACTTCCCTTTATGACTAAAACGAAAGGAGAGGTTCTATTTCTGTAGAACAAATCAAGAATCAAGAAAGGAACTCTTACTTTTTTATATCATTTACATATACAATAGGATCCGGATATTGATCCAAGTCATCTAATTATTCTTTGTTTTGTAGTACAATACTTTACTTTACTGGATTTCGCTTCATTTATCATATTTATCATTTAGTTTAGTTTTAATTTAGGTTTATGAAATTTAAATAAAATAAAAATAAGGAGTCTTTATGTCGCGTTACAGAGGGCCTCGTTTCAAAAAAATACGCCGTCTGGGGGCTTTACCGGGACTAACTAGTAAAAGGCCCAAAACCGGAAACGATCTTAAAAACCAATCGCGTTCCGGTAAAAAATCTCAATATCGTATTCGTTTAGAAGAAAAACAAAAATTGCGTTTTCATTATGGTCTTACAGAACGACAATTACTTAAATACGTTCGTATCGCCGGAAAAGCCAAAGGATCAACGGGTCAAGTTTTACTACAATTACTTGAAATGCGTTTGGATAACATCCTTTTTCGATTGGGTATGGCTTCGACTATTCCTCAAGCCCGACAATTAGTTAATCATAGACATATTTTAGTTAATGGTTCTATAGTGGATATACCAAGTTATCGGTGCAAACCCCGAGATATTATTACAGCAAAGGATGAAAAAAAATCGAGAGCACTGATGCAAAATTATCTTGATTCATCCCCCCCTCAGGAATTGCCAAAACATTTGACTCTTCAGCCATTGCAATATAAAGGATTAGTCAATCAAATAATAGATAGTAAATGGGTCAGTTTGAAAATAAATGAATTGCTCGTTGTAGAATATTATTCTCGTCAGACTTAAACCTAACTAAAAAACAAGGGTTCGGACAATTTCGTCCTCCCCTTCGCCGAAGTCTAAGTAAAGAGACCGAAGGAAAGTAAAGTAACGTTTTGATCCGGAAATTTTTCTATCATTCATGTATCATTGAGCGGGAGGGGGATTTTCATCTCTTGTCCATTCTTTCCAGTCTTTTCGTTTCCGTACCACAAAAATGAAAAATTCGAAATAGAGAATCTATATCCAAGAAAGGTCTAACCGTTGGAATAATAGTATCCATTGTTATTTGATTTGATACATTGTGGTCAGTAACATTGTTGAATTAGTACGGAAAGAGAGGGATTCGAACCCTCGGTAAACAAAAGCCTACATAGCAGTTCCAATGCTACGCCTTCAACCACTCGGCCATCTCTCCTACAGAATGATTATGGCCCAGAAACCGAGTTAATAGTGAGTCATTCATATTCAATTTATTTTTGATAGGCACGTCCAACCAATTCTAACTATAAAAATAATTTTTTTTTTAACTATGTTTAATGGATACTTTTAGCTCATGATTCTATTTAGTTTTTTAAACTATGATTCCTTTTTTTATCAAAATTCGACTTTTACAGTTTTCAATTTTTCACCAACAACTGTTTATCCCATACATAGATCTAGTCAAAATTTATGAATCATAGAATAATTATTCGATTCTTTTTGCTCTTTGTATCATAATTCAATCAAAAAACTTCTAGAATTACCCCAATCTGTAAGATAAATAAAATGATTTTTTTCTTCAACTTCGCTGAAATCAGAATAGTTCTCTTCATTCTGATCCTACTACATTTGGATGAAATTTAACCGGATTGAAATATTTCTTCTGTTTTATTGATTCCTGTGAACTCAAAAAGAAACAATTTGAATATCGAGTGGGATTTTTTATTTTAATGAATCCGTTTTTATTTTATGTTATTTCGTACTATGCAATTCCTTTGTTTGTGGGATCATTTTCTCACGAGAGGTAATTAAAAGAAATTATAGAATGGGGTTGTTACCGATGCCTAGATCTGGTGGGATAAATGGAAATTTTATCGATAAGACCTTTTCAATTGTAGCCAATATCTTATTACGAATAATTCCGACAACTTCCGGGGAAAAAGAGGCATTCACCTATTACAGAGATGGTGCGATTTGATTTTTTTTTTTTCAATTTTCTTTACCGCTCTCCGTCTTAGTAGAAAGACACAATATTCGGGATAGAAAGAAAACAATAATTGAAATAAATCTACGCTTCTTGGAGGTGCAATTTGAAAATCAAAAAATTCCTTCTGTCGTGTATCCCCGATTAATGTAACCTCAGATGCTTTAATTGTCGATTCTAGTATTAAGCGAAAGGTGTAACCTATGGATTAAGTCAACCCTACTCCACTAGTCAAAATATTCACTAGTAAAAATAGGTAGCAGAGGGGAAGAAGCACTACACCTAGGAATCAACAACACGAAAACTTTGTTATAAATTATCCCTTTTCCTTAGCGGGATCGGAACTTAGAAAAATGGTTGGGACAACAAACATCCATCTCGTTTGTATTTTGGATACCTGTATAACCATCGAAGACTGTTGAAGTGACTAATTCCTGGAAATTTAGAGGCGTTGAGGACAAAGAAATTGTTAGAGTTACCATTTTTTTTTTATCTAGTAACACCATGCTTGATGTTAAGAAAAGATCTTTTACAGGAAGGTTGGCTAGAGATTTTTTGTAAAAACGCTAGTCCCATGAGTTCATAATGAGAGTATTTCAATCTTTTTTGATTTCATGTATTATTCTCATCTCATTATGCGCATCACAGAAAGGGGGAGCCGTATGAGATGAAAATCTCACGTACGGTTCTGGAACGGAGATTCTTTGAATGGAATAACGAACGACCGTAACGGATGTCGGCTCAATCCGAAGGAAATTATGCGGAAGCTCTACAGAATTATTATGAAGCTATGCGACTAGAAATCGATCCCTATGATCGAAGTTATATACTCTATAACATAGGTCTTATCCACACAAGGAACGGAGAACATACGAAAGCTTTGGAATATTATTTTCGGGCACTAGAACGAAACCCGTTCTTACCACAAGCTTTTAATAATATGGCTGTGATCTGTCATTACGTGCGACTATCTCCACTATAGAAAGAAAAAAAAGAGCAAATTCGCTAATAAATACTAAAATAGGCTTTCTACATATGTATTGTTCAAACTAACGATTTGTATCAGCTGTAGCAAAGAAAGAAACTTCATAGAAGTAGAAATATGAAGAAATAGGTATGCCTAGATACTTTATTCTATGGATAAAGGATCTAATTGATAGAAGAAGCACCGTAAAGATCAATTAGTCAGGTTTTTGGCCGATACAATAAAAACTGCTTACTTATATCATGATATAAGATCAAAATGAAGGAATCCACTTATGTAATAGGGTGGATCCCCTAAGATATTGAGCAGCGGTGTAGCATCAGATCCCAAAGACAGTAAGTCTTTTCTTTCTTATGAAGGAAAGTCTTTTTCAAGGATTCTATATAAATTTCTAGATGAAACCGAGATAGTTATCTTTCAGAAAATTGTAACGATAGTGGAATGCCTATGCTTTATTCTTCTGAAGGTGGGAGAAAAGATAAAACTTATTTAATTATTCAGCAAAATTGAAGTTTGAAACTTATATAATTAACCTCTTTTGCTTAACTCGAGAAAAA
>NW_028327056.1:67500-70000 GCF_027475165.1 Benincasa hispida
GATATTTCGGCTTGGGACGCCTTTTATTTGGCAGTTTTCTGGATGTTAAATACCATTGGATGGGTTACTTTTTATTGGCACTGGAAGCACATCACATTATGGCAGGGTAACGTTTCACAGTTTAATGAATCTTCCACTTATTTGATGGGATGGTTAAGAGATTATCTATGGTTAAACTCTTCACAACTTATCAATGGATATAATCCTTTTGGTATGAATAGTTTATCAGTCTGGGCGTGGATGTTCTTATTTGGACATCTTGTTTGGGCTACTGGATTTATGTTCTTAATTTCCTGGCGCGGATATTGGCAAGAATTGATTGAAACTTTAGCATGGGCTCACGAACGCACACCTTTGGCTAATTTGATTCGATGGAGAGATAAACCAGTGGCTCTTTCCATTGTGCAAGCAAGATTAGTTGGATTAGCCCACTTTTCTGTAGGTTATATATTTACTTATGCGGCTTTCTTGATTGCCTCTACATCAGGCAAATTTGGTTAATTTTGTATGTGTTGTATCCGCGAAAATATCATTTCTTTCGATGGAGAAGGGGATCTTCCTTCTTATATTTCTACATCTAGGATCCGACTTGTATCATTGATACTACTAGGAATTGAATCATTATGGCAAGGAAAAGTTTAATTCAGAGGGAGAAGAAGAGGCAAAAATTGGAACAAAAATATCATTTGATTCGTCGATCCTTAAAAAAAGAAATAAGCAAAGTTCCATCGTTGAGTGAGAAATGGGAAATTCATGGAAAGTTACAATCCCCACCGCGTAATAGTGCACCCACACGTCTTCATCGACGTTGTTTTTTAACCGGAAGACCGAGAGCTAACTATCGAGACTTTGGGCTCTCTGGACACATACTTCGTGAAATGGTTCATGCATGCTTGTTGCCTGGGGCAACAAGATCAAGTTGGTAAGGATTCAAATATCCCTTTCTATTCATTTCTATGATCATAGAGGGACCCCTTTACCATTCTGTATAAATGGACTATTCTATTTGTACAGATATGGTATAGGGGTGCATTCAATCTTTGTTTGTCTATTAGTTCACAGTTCTTCTCTTTATCGCGGGGTAGAGCAGCTTGGTAGCTCGCAAGGCTCATAACCTTGAAGTCACGGGTTCAAATCCTGTCTCCGCAAAATTTTTGTGTCTAAAAAATTGAGGTTTGATCTTGGTAACTATTAATTAATTAATTACTATTAATATTAGCTTTTTTTCTTTCCAGATGGGAGGAAAAGAAGGGGGGAGGATAGAACCACTATACTATCACGGTCAACTATATAATTTATCCTATTAAATGAAAAACATTAACCCATTATCCTCATCCTCGGCGGATAGCGGGAATCGAACCCGCATCTTCTCCTTGGCAAGGAGAAATTTTACCATTCAACTATATCCGCATTTTTTTTTATCTGCAATGTATAGTATACATCAGTGCAGAGCTAGCCTATTATACTAGGCTATTAATACTAGGTTAGAGTATACTAGGCTATTTTTATATAATTTATATATAGATTTAACCAATTATATATATATTATATAATATATTTTAGATAAAGGTATATAAAGGATATTTTATACTATACTATTTCTTTTTCTAATATTTTTAATTAATCTTTATAACGATAACGAAATTAAGATAATTATCTATTTTTTTTCTATATAATTATATATAATATATAGTTTCTCTATTATCAATATCTAAGTATTATTATATACTTTAAGATATATTCTTTTTATGTGAATTATGTGAGATATATTCAATTTTGACAATACAAGCAAGAGCCCCCTCCCTCTAATTTTTTTTCTTTATTTGAATTTTTCATTTTTAGGACTTATATTGCATTTTAATGTGTCTCACGATTCGAAAGAATTAGGGGAGGGTCGTTTCATTTTTGTATCGAGAACGAAGAGGTTCAAGAGATAAGAGAATTAAGGATACCCACCAGAAAGACTAATGCAATCCATAATGATGTACCGGAAAATACAACATTTTTGTTACCCGACCAACCATCAGGAGAAGCAAATACAACGGGCACACTAATCAGTAAGATTGATGAAGTAACAATTAATGCAAAAACAGCCAATTGGAAAGCAATAGTCATGTTTCTAATCCTCCAATCTACCAACAAAATATACCATTTGATCCCTTTACCAGCCAGCCAAAATTTTGAGAAAATGTATCAGGTAGGGATTTTACCATAAATCCATTGATTCTATATTACTTCTTACTTTTTGAATACTTTACATGGGATTGAGGGTAGTCTTTTTTTACTTCACAAAAAGGGGTATACTGGATCATATATATCTATATACATATAGATAGACTTATAGATTCACGCCTGATATTTGTCTATAGTATAGACAGTAATGGTAGCAACTTATATGTCAATGTTCTATTCGATGGGATGGAATATAAATCAAATAGAAATTATCTTTCGGAGAGATGGCCGAGTGGTTGATAGCTCCGGTCTTGAAAACCGGTATAGT
>NW_028327056.1:75000-80000 GCF_027475165.1 Benincasa hispida
GCAATATGTCTACGCTGGTTCAAATCCAGCTCGGCCCAATAATTCGCGTATCCACCATAAAATGATATAACCTATTTGTCCTTCTACAGAAATGCTTGACTTGATATGAAAGAATAAAAAAAAAGATTTTTTTATTCATTGACAGATTGATTATCAATCAATTTGACAATACCGAAAAAATGACTATTAATCCATGCTCCTCGCACTAAAGTACATGTCTCCGCTCCGCGCATATCAATCTATTACTCTATTACTCGCGTCTCTGTCTCGTAGAATATGACAATTCGAATCAAAAATCTACATAGAAAGGTTTGAAGGAAATTAAATCAACAACATATGTTGTACACTTTATTTCCCTGGGATTGTAGTTCAATTGGTCAGAGCACCGCCCTGTCAAGGCGGAAGCTGCGGGTTCGAGCCCCGTCAGTCCCGATGGATCCAAATCCAATAAAAAAAATATGGGAATTTTTATTTCTTCAACGAGTACTAATTGATGGGAGAAAGACATATGTGCCATATGTGAATTACCACAATTATTGGTAGCATCATAGTCAGGATTCGAAGGAATACCGTACTGGGTCTAGTTGATTACGCCCGATTTTTCTAATGAAATAGAGTACTATACGTTTCCGGGAAGCACATACACAAAGGGAATTTGGACGATACAAAATCAATTTTACATAGTCAACTTTGATCTAATTTTTCGTCTGAAAGCAAAATATATCCGTTCTGGCTCCGATTTTTGGTAACCTCAATTAGTAAATTCAATTACTAATTTGAAATAATCTATCTCATTCAAATTTCACACTTCACTTTTGCTATATACGTCCCACTACTAATTCAAGGAAAGAGGATATTAATACAAACAAGGATCCCATCTATCTCTCTTAGTGAGGGAATTAAGAATTTTGGAAAGTTTAAGTTTCGTTTTTATTTCTTTTTTTTAAGAAGATTTGATAAGTACAAAAAAAGGACGGAGTTTAGTTCGAACCTACCTCCTTTTCCTTTTTTTCATTTCGCTGCTATTCTTTGCTTGAGTTTGTTTATAAACAATGTAAGGGTAAAGGTAGTCTGATGAGACTTCATCAGATGATTGCATTGAACAAGAGGGCAGTAGATTATAGAAAAGAAAGAATGCAAAAAATTATAAATAAAAAAAAGTCAAGAAATTCTTGATTGCATCAGGAATCCCATTTTGTTTAAATTCGGTTTCGGTATGGATAAAAGATCTTCCTATGTTATACTATTCAATTCTCGACGATGAATCGATTTGATAGCTCCGATATTGTTATTCATGATATTTTAATATGATTCGATATCATCGAGATGCAATGCATCCCATTGAATTTACAAGCGAAACATTTATCATCTCTATGGGATTAAATCCCGAGTTATTGCGAATAAAAAATGAAACGATGAGATTATGGAAGTAAATATTCTCGCATTTATTGCTACTGCACTGTTCATTCTAGTTCCTACCGCCTTTTTACTTATAATATACGTAAAAACAATCAGTCAAAGTGATTAATTTGAATTAACCTTGACTTTTAGTTCTTATCAATGATTGAAGTGAAGATAAGAAAAATGAAAAGCATTAAAATTTCGCGTCTTAAATGAAATTGGCGGACTAGAATTATCAGTATTCTACGAGAGAAGTATTCTATGAGATCCGATAGTATGGTAGAAAGAAATATATGAATCCTTCTACCATACTATCTATTATTGTTATTGAAGTGTATAAAATTGTACTGTATAAAAATAGAGGTTGAATATCGATCAATTTGAATATAGATGAATCTACAATATATATCTTTCTATTTATATATAGATATCATATCAATTACATATATGTAATATTAATCTAATATACATAGTGGCCCAATTGTATTTCTTTGCTTCATAATTCATGTTGATTCCAATGAATCTGAAATGAAATAATCGAAAGGCCACTAATCTTTTTTTAGCATTCGAAAGAAGTAATTGATTGAGCAGTTGACAGATGATCCAGGAGTTCGGTTCCATGGGAACTTTTTATCTTCGGATTTCGAAAAGAATTAGCAAACCCCATCTTTAACGTTTGAACCATCATATGAAATGAGTTCCATAAAACAAGAAAAAATCCTATTTTGAAAATAACTAAAATATTAATAATAATAAATAAAACAAGTGGTAAGCACGTAATATGTGGGTGGCTACCCCGAGGTACTATCTTATTATGAGGTAGTATATTATTATGCGTAGTATCTCATTGGACAACCACTATGTCTATGTTCTTTCGTGTCGAAAGTATGGATCCACTTAAAAACTTATAATCCGAACTCTTTTTTTTTTTACTGTTCAAAAAAAAAGTTTTGCAGAAGGATCTATAAAATAAACCAAAAACAATACAGTTTGATTTTTCAATTAGTAGTACTTCTAGAGTCCACTTCTTCCCCATACTACGAGGGAAAGAGAAAATGTAAAGACTACCATTAAAGCAGCCCAAGCGAGACTTACCATATCCATGTGAATTATGTCCCCTATCTCTATGAATATAAAAGAATTATTCCATTATTGCTCACTAATAATTATTATTCACTAATAATAGTGGAATCACTAGCGGATAGTCAAAAAGAGATTCGGGCACAACACCATTGATGAAACAATACAAAAAATCGAATTATACCAAGTTATTATATGATTTCTAGTATAATCGAAAAAATTAAGCACAAATAAATAAAAGAGGCAGAGAAACTCTTGGAAGTATCAAAGGAGTGTTAGTACCATGTAGGAATACTAAGACCTAGTCTTTCTTTTGTTGTCCTGCATTTCATTACATTAAGTAAAAAGTCTCAAAATAGAGAATCAAGATAGATCACTATCTATCACATACCCCTATTATTCCCTTCTCATTTGATCTAATCTTTACTGTCCCCCGATTGTTTCATAGCGACAATCGGGAGATGGGATGGCTTATTCCATAGCGTGGTTAGAGCTTATCGAAAAGAAAGACGTTCTTTTTTTATTTTAAGTTTAAGATTAAATAAAAAAAAAGTTATATCAGCAAAACAGAAGAAGGTATTTCGATTCTTTTGTTTGTTGATGAGGCGACACCCGGATTTGAACTGGGGAAAAAGGGATTTGCAGTCCCCCGCCTTACCGCTCGGCCATGCCGCCAAAACGATCCAAAATATTGATATTGGATTGGCTCTATCTCTTCCATTGATAGTATCTTACAACACACAATATCTAAAACTAAAAACCGCAAAACTTTGCTTTCTTTTTCTATTGAAAGACAAAAATGTGGATTTTCAGTCACAAAAGCAAAAATTCAGGACAAATGGGAACCGTTAACTTTAACTATTGACTGTGAATTCCTAAATGATTCTTGGATTGAAATTGAAAATTCGGTTTCCCTAATGATATAAGAAAACAATCCCAAAATTGATACCTTACCTATTACCTAAATAAATCAAAATTGATACATAACTAATCATTACTAATCCATCCGTATTGATTCGTTTCCATAACCATCAAAAAATCCTTCTTAATGAAAATTATAATAGCGATTATGAGTATATGTAAACCCCAGAACATAAACGATTACTATTATCTAAATCTAATCGGGTATCTTATCTAGATAAGATGTTTATAGGAAATGGTCGTAATTCCATTTTTACAATTTTTTTTTTTCATTATCCATTATCTAAATAGAAAATTGAAAATTTTGATAGAGTACGACATGTGATGTCCCCAATAGAACTGTAATAAAGGAGGCAATATATATAACTATATATATATATATCTGCACATGTTTATTAATAAATACAAGTCCTTATACATACTTCAATCGAAAATTGAATTCGTAGAATTCTACTAAAAAAAATATAGGTATAGGTAAAATATCTCTCTTCTATGCGAAGCGAATTTTTTTTAACAGTGGAATCTACGAAAAAGTTCCATGTTGTTAAAATAAAAAAATACAAACAAATTCTATATTGTTTCTGCAGATCAAATCCCGAATCTATTTATAGTACCCAATCGGATTGGAATATCATAATAATGGTAGAAATTGACTCACTTTTGTTTTGATATAGATATTTTCTACAAAACTCCATAAGTCTAAATAGAATTTACCAATTCCTTTGTATTTCATTTGTAGTTGTTGCAAATTCCAATTTGAGTATCAAAGTCTCTTTATTCCTACGTTCATATGTATTTCATGCATTACATCTATTACACCTATGAAGTTAGGTAAAATTTCATGTGATTCAGTAAACATAATATAAATTCCATCATTGCTAGATCGATCCATTTTATGATGAATAAGCAAATAATGGGATTTTTTTTATAAATGGGAAATAAATAAAATGCTTGGGGGTGGAAATGAGAGAATGTCTACAATACCTGGGTTTAATCAGATACAATTTGAAGGTTTTTGTAGGTTCATTGATCATGGCTTAACAGAAGAACTTTCTAAGTTTCCAAAAATTGAAGATACAGATCAAGAAATTGAATTTCAATTATTTGTGGAAACATATAAATTGGTAGAACCATTGATAAAAGAAAGAGATGCTGTATATGAATCACTCACATATTCTTCTGAATTATACGTATCCGCAGGATTAATTTGGAAAACCCGTAGGGATATGCAAGAACAAACAATTTTTATTGGAAACATTCCTCTAATGAATTCCCTGGGAACTTCTATAGTAAATGGACTGTACAGAATTGTGATCAGTCAAATATTGCAAAGCCCCGGTATCTATTACCGGTCAGAATTGGACCATAACGGAATTTCGGTCTATACCGGCACCATAATATCTGATTGGGGAGGAAGATTAGAATTAGAGATTGATCGAAAAGCAAGGATATGGGCTCGTGTGAGTAGGAAACAGAAAATATCTATTCTAGTTCTATCATCAGCTATGGGTTCGAATCTAAGAGAAATTCTCGAGAATGTTTGCTACCCTGAAATTTTTTTGTCTTTCCTGAATGATAAGGAGAAAAAAAAAATTGGA
>NW_028327056.1:85000-87500 GCF_027475165.1 Benincasa hispida
AAATCGGTATAATCCATCTAATCGTAAAAATCAGAAAAATGAAAAAATTGACAATAATAACTATAAATATACGAAAGAACCCTTTTTTTGTAATTCCTATGATGCAATTGGAGCTTATCGCCAGAAAAGGATCAATTTAGATAGTCCTTTGTGGCTCCGATGGCGACTAGATCAACGCGTTATTGCTTCAAGAGAAGCCCCTATCGAAGTTCACTATGAATCTTTGGGTACCCATCATGAGATTTATGGGTCCTATCTAATAGTAAAAAGTATCAAAAAAGAAATTCTTTGTATATACATTCGAACCACTGTTGGTCATATTTCTCTTTATCGAGAAATCGAAGAGGCTATACAAGGATTTTGCCGGGCCTGCTCATATGGTACCTAATCTTCTGGTATCTCACTCAGCTAAGTAATTATATGACACCGGTATGAAGTTTGTTCTCTCCGGTTCAACTAGGACCATAGGTCCTGAATTTCTACGCGAATCAAGATCGAGAAAAGGAAGTTTTCTAATCATTGACTCAAACCTATTGTCGAACCCCACTCAGCGTAATATGGAGGTACTTATGGCGGAACGGGCCGATCTGGTCTTTCACAATAAAGTGATAGATGGAACTGCCATTAAACGACTTATTAGCAGATTAATAGATCACTTTGGAATGGCATATACATCACACATCCTGGATCAACTAAAGACTCTGGGGTTCCAGCAGGCCACTGCTACATCCATTTCATTAGGAATTGATGATCTTTTAACAATCCCTTCTAAGGGATGGCTAGTCCAAGATGCTGAACAACAAAGTTTGATTTTGGAAAAACACCATCATTATGGAAACGTACACGCAGTAGAAAAATTACGCCAGTCCATTGAGATATGGTATGCTACAAGTGAATATTTGCGACAAGAAATGAATCCTAATTTTAGGATGACTGACCCTTTTAATCCAGTCCATATAATGTCTTTTTCGGGAGCTCGAGGAAATGCATCTCAAGTACACCAATTAGTAGGTATGAGAGGATTAATGTCAGATCCACAAGGACAAATGATTGATTTACCCATTCAAAGCAATTTACGTGAGGGGCTGTCCTTAACGGAATATATAATTTCTTGCTACGGAGCGCGGAAAGGAGTTGTGGATACTGCTGTACGAACATCGGATGCTGGATATCTTACACGCAGACTTGTTGAAGTAGTTCAACACATTGTTGTACGTAGAACCGATTGTGGAACCATCCGAGGGATTTCAGTGAGTCCTGGAAATAGGATGATTCCGGAAAGAATTTTTATCCAAACATTAATTGGTCGTGTATTAGCGGACGATATATATATGGGCCCGCGATGCATTGGCATTCGAAATCAAGATATTGGTATTGGACTTATCAATCGATTCATAACCTTTCAAACACAACCAATATGTATTCGGACTCCCTTTACTTGTAGGAGTACATCTTGGATCTGCCGATTATGTTATGGACGAAGTCCTACTCACGGGGACCTGGTCGAATTGGGAGAAGCCGTAGGTATTATTGCGGGTCAATCTATTGGAGAACCGGGTACTCAACTAACATTAAGAACTTTTCATACCGGCGGAGTATTCACAGGGGGGACTGCAGAACATATACGAGCTCCTTCTAATGGCAAAATCAAATTCAATGAGGATTTGGTTCATCCCACACGTACACGCCATGGGCATCCTGCTTTTTTATGTTATATAGACTTGTATGTAACTATTGAGAGTGAGGATATTATACATAACGTCACTATTCCACCAAAAAGTTTACTTTTAGTTCAAAACGATCAATATGTAGAATCAGAACAAGTGATTGCCGAGATTCGCGCGGGAACATACACTCTTAATTTAAAAGAGAGGGTTCGAAAACATATTTATTCTGACTCAGAGGGAGAAATGCATTGGAGTACCGACGTGTATCATGCACCCGAATTTACATATAGTAATGTCCATCTCTTACCAAAAACAAGTCATTTATGGATATTATCAGGAGGTTCGTGCGGATGCAGTGTAGTCCCTTTTTCACTCTACAAGGATCAAGATCAAATTAACGTTCATTCTCTTTCTGTCGAAAGAAGATATATTTCTAGCCTTTCAGTAAATAATGAGAAAGTGAGACAAAAATTTTATGGTCTGGATCTCTCTGGTAAAAACGAAAGCGGAATTCCTGATTATTCAGAACTTAATCCAATCCTATGTATGGGTCAATCTAATCTCACATATCCTGCTATTTTCCACGGTAATTCTGATTTATTGGCAAAGAGGCGAAGAAATGGATTCATCATTCAATTTGAATCACTTCAAGAACGAGAAAAAGAACTACCACCTCCTTCCGGTATTTCGATTGAAATACCCATAAATGGTCTTTTTCGTAGAAATAGTATTCTTGCTTATTTCGATGATCCTCAATACAGAAGAAATAGTTCAGGAATTACTAAATATGGGACTATAGGGGTGCATTCAATCCTCAAAAAAGAGGATTTGAT
>NW_028327056.1:95000-102500 GCF_027475165.1 Benincasa hispida
CTTATCGACAAATGTCTCTTCTTTTACGAAGACCGCCGGGCCGCGAAGCTTATCCGGGAGATGTTTTTTATTTGCATTCACGCCTTTTGGAAAGAGCCGCTAAATCAAGTTCTGCTTTAGGTGAAGGAAGTATGACTGCTTTACCAATAGTTGAGACCCAATCGGGAGATGTTTCAGCTTATATTCCTACTAATGTAATTTCCATTACCGATGGACAAATATTCTTATCTGCCGATCTATTCAATGCTGGAATCAGACCTGCTATTAATGTGGGTATTTCCGTCTCCAGAGTAGGATCTGCAGCTCAAATTAAAGCCATGAAACAAGTAGCCGGCAAATCAAAATTGGAATTGGCTCAATTTGCCGAATTAGAAGCCTTTGCGCAATTCGCTTCTGATCTCGATAAAGCTACTCAGAATCAATTGGCAAGAGGTCAACGATTACGTGAGTTGCTCAAACAATCCCAATCAGCCCCTCTCACGGTAGAAGAACAGATAATGACTATTTATACCGGAACTAATGGTTATCTTGATTCATTAGAAATTGGACAAGTAAGGAAATTTCTCGTTGAGTTACGTACTTACGTAAAAACGAATAAACCTCAGTTTCAAGAAATAATATCTTCCACGAAGACATTCACCAATGAAGCGGAAGCCCTTTTGAAAGAAGCTATTCAGGAACAGCTGGAACGTTTTCTACTTCAAGACCAAGTATAAAAGAAAACCAGTAAAGTATAAATCAATTTTAGAACTTTAAAATGTTCTAATTTAAACATGAAATAATTTCATTCTTTTCATGTATTAGGTTTTATTAGGTAGAATATATATAATTTCTATAAAATACTAAACATAAATATATATAAATATAAATATATTAAAGATATAAATATATTAAAGAAAGTAGATAATATTTCTAGAAATATATATCAATATTAAAATGAAATGTAAATACAATTAAGAAATTTTTGAATAGTGAAAAGTGAAAATTAGATTCTATTTCTAATAATATATAATATATTTAGAATATCATAAATATCTTAATATTTCGAATTTGAATATCCTTTCTACTAATATCTTATCTTCAAATAAAACAGAATCGAATTATTAGTTTATTTATATATATAATAAATAAATCTAAAACTAGAGTGACAATTAATATTAAAACGAATTTATAATTTACTATGAAATTTATAATTTACTATTAATAAATAATAGTTATTATATTAACTATAAGCGTCTCTTATTCAAATCATTCAAAATACCTTTCGTGACATGATATAGAAATTTCAAACTCAAAAAATATATGGAAAAAAATTGCGTCCAATAGGATTTGAACCTATACCAAAGGTTTAGAAGACCTCTGTCCTATCCATTAGACAATGGACGCTTTTCATTCCAATTTTATTTTTTCGTATTTTCACCTCTCTTGTTCGTAAAAAAAATGTGTGAGAATTCCGGAAATTGCGTATTCAATTCAATGATGCATTACATTAACTAATACATTACTTAAAATTAAGTAAATTGCAAATTTTGATTTGAGTAATTTAATTACATTATGAATTTATAAATATAAATGAAATTCATTAATACATTAATTTCATTAATACATTAATATAATCATTAATATAATATTAATAAATAATTTATTATATTTATAATATATATTATAAAATATCAATCATAAGAATAAGATAAGCGGATAGCGGGAATCGAACCCGCATCGTTAGCTTGGAAGGCTAGGGGTTATAGTCGACGTTGATTCATCATTTTGAACGTCTCTAATTCAAAACCGAACGTGAAACTTTGGTTTCATTCGGCTCCTTTATGGAAGATGGATAAATTCCTAAATGTAAGATGTAAACAAAAAAAAATGCCACCCATAACATCTATGTCAGCCTTTCCGTCTGAATGCATTCAAAAGGACCCGCTTTATAGATGATCCCTATACAAGAGAAGATTATAACAATCTTTCCAGGTATTTATTTCGTTCCCTATTTCTATTTAAAATAATCCTTAGGAAAAGTATTTTGTTTCCGCCGAGCTAAAAAACGATGTCGACGTCTCTAGTAAACCAAAGACATTGTTTAATAGCTATTTTGTTTTGCTTCAATCTCCCTTATACAAAGAAAAAATTGAAGATTTAGTTACGATTAGAAAAAATTCCACCTTTATCCATGGATCCCTTATTCCTTCAATTGGAAGTATTGATCCAATTCAAGAAAATTATGTTTCGTAATTTCATGATCCAATTTTTTCAATTTCGAACTGATTTTTGGATACAAATCACGAGAATTTATATTTTTCCTCGAATCTTTCATCGAGAGGTAAAGGATTAAATCCTTTTAAGAAATAAAGTTTTTGATCGGAATATTAATCAAACCGAAGGATCCCTTAACTATTAAGGGATTAATAGAACGAATCGCACTTTTACCACTAAACTATATCCGCTACAATGCAATTATTGTATATAAATGGACCTTTTGTCGAAGACGAAAATAAGTCGTATTAATAAGTAATAAAAAGATCGGATCAGAAAAGAATCATGAAAAATTCGAGCGTTGACGTATTTTCATCAGGGCGACTAATGAGATTAGGAAAAGAGAACTCATTTTCATTAACTAATTAACAAGTTTTTGATTCTAGTAAAGTAATAAAGAATAATAATAAGGAAAGGAATGGAACCTTGATTCTATATCAGCTTTTTCTGTATCATAGGAATCGAAATACTAAATCTTCTTATGATTCTTGTTGTTTCGATTTTATTTGTTTCAAAAACATTTTGTGTTTTCAAATCAAATAAATAATTTTATCTACGATTCATTGGAACAAAAAAAGCCCGGCTAGGTACTGACCAGGCCAGGCCGTGGAACTAAAAAGAAAAGGACTTTTCGGATGAAATAAAAGAAGTACTTTTTGATTTCTTTATTTTGATTTATTTATAAATATTTTTAGTAATCTTTAATATATTGGTATTATTTATATATTAGGATTGGAGATATCTCTTCTTTTGAGCCCTTACTTTATCTAATTTATCTAAATGGAATTGAATTGCTAATCAAAAAAGTTTTTATCGATTTTATAGATAGATATCCATCGATATATCGAGATAATTATCTATATCAATATAATTATATATGTCTATAATTATATATCTATATAATAATAATAAAAGGGGGGATAAAGATAATAAAGAGAGATAAAGAAGGGCTTTTTTCAAGCCTTCATTTTCAATTTTTTATACAATGTATGATAGTAATTATCCTTTTTCAATTTGGGGAGAGATGGCTGAGTGGACTAAAGCGTCGGATTGCTAATCCGTTGTACGATTTTTTTGTACCGAGGGTTCGAATCCCTCTCTTTCCGTTTCTGTCAATTACTTGGTATTTTTTTATAGTTGAGGAAAGATGTGGAATAGATAAAATGTTAAGAACATTTCAAAATCAAGCAAGGAAAAAAATCAGATTTTTTTTATTCTTCACGCCCCGGATTACGTCCCGGGTCATTAGATAGGAATCCGAAAATGAAGAGAGAAACAAAGAATATTACTACTGTATAAACAAATAGTTTGAGAGTAAGCATTACACAATCTCCAAGATCATTTTTTAAAAAAAAAAAAAGAGAATAGATTCTCTATTTTAACCTGTTTTGACACCAAGAAATGCAGTGAAATTATTTCTAGAAATAGGAAAAAATTTTCAGAGTTGAGTCGTTGATTACGAAAAATTGGATTTCATACCCACAATTATATATTGTGGGGGACTCTAACAGGGTCGTTCAAAGGAAAAAAGTTAAGAATAAGAAAATGAGAGTGATCGAGATTTATCACAGCTATAGAAGAATTTCAATATTGGACTCAACTCAAAGGTTCAGACTGTATGTACGACTTATCTGATCTTATAACTAGTTAGAATCTTTTTTTTTCTAGTAAATCATGAATTTGTCTCGGACAGTATTCAAAATCTTATCGAAAGCTTACGGCAGCTTGCCAAACAAAAGCTAATAGAAAAAAGAATAGAGGTATTACTGGCATAACATCCACTATTGGATTCAAAAAAGCGTAGGCCTCGGGCAATTTGGCGACGAAAAAACTATTTGAATAAAGGAAAGAATTAAGACAGATACCGATGAAACTTAAGATATTAAGCATAACAATTTTTTTTTCTTTGTTCTTGAAGATAATTGTATTTCTTTTGATTTGATTGAGTTATTAATCCCCTATTAGTGCTATGATATAAGGGATAAGGGAAAAATTAATAACATAAAGTAGGTCAAAAAACCTTTCTTTGATTTGAACTCAGCCAATCAAAAATCCTTCAATTCTCCAATAAAAAGAGAATAGAAGAAATCCTACTTTCATACAATATCTTAATGGAATTATATGTAATGATCAATAAATTGAGTTTAATTGGATCTATAAACGTATCAAAATCCGAGCAACAATCTAATTTTTTCGATAAATATTTGTACTGGAATTGACGACCAAACACTACCAATATTAGTGTTTATTAGTGTTGAATATAAATGGGGCGTGGCCAAGTGGTAAGGCAACGGGTTTTGGTCCCGCTATTCGGAGGTTCGAATCCTTCCGTCCCAGAGTATGCGTATTATATATAATAATAGTATATTATAAGATATATAGAAAAATATTCGATATCATATCAGACTAAAGATTGCCCTTTTAAACAACCTTATGCTTAAGAGTCTAGTATTAGATATAGATCGAATGTGATTGTTCTTTCTTATTTTCTTATAATGATGCATTTAAGAAATGCGAAAGCCTCTCTTATTCTCTATCTCTTAAATGGTGTGTGAAACCCGAGTATTTTTTTTTCTGTGGATTTCTAAATTATAAACACGAAGGTCTTGTGTTTTTGGCACTAATGGAATTCAATCAATGGTCTTAAGTTTCTTAAGACCTATTTAGGTTACTCAAATTTCGAGTAAAATAAAAAAAAATAGGTAGGAACAATCGTTTAATCTAGATCTGTTTGACTTTGGCCTTATACAAGATAGTCTAGCACCTCCGAAACTAGTCCAGTCCCCCTTAGGATCCTTTTTTGATTTATGATGCATCTACTCTATATAATTGGGGGGGTAGATAGGAGTTAATCCATAATGGAAGATATCAATTTTCATATCTGCCCGAATCTGATTAATAAAGAATAAAGTTACATATGTAACATATTATGTATTTCTTTTCACCTCATTTTTTCGTATTTTGTGTTTGTCTGTAATGAATAATTGTAAATCCAAGTAACAATTCATACATCTTTTTCACTTTATTTTAGGGAAAGATTATTTGAGTCTCTTAAGTTAAATAAACTAGGCAGAAAATGCTGATATGTATGTATTGTTATTATGTATTTTTATCGTTTTATTTCTTTTTTTGTGAAAAAGATTTTTATTTTGGATCTATCTAGTTGATGGGTTAATCCATACGTTTATTTATGATAATAAAATGTAATAAATCCTTTTTTTTTTTACAAAACTTTAGTCAAATAATAATATTGAGGTAGGAAATTTTCAATGAATTAAATCTTTTTAATGATTTCTTATGAGTCCTTGGTACTCGAAGAAGTGTGAAACTCGTGAATCCATTCTATGAAGAAATTGAAAAATGGAGATTCTTAATTATTCGTAATTAATTATTTCTTAATTTAATTGATTTTATAGAAATTCAAAAAAATCTCTCTATCTCTATATATATTATATAGAAAATATCTATATATAGAGAAATAAATATTGCACTCATACAAAAAAAATGTTATTGATCCAATATATACAATAAAATATGGGTTTAAATAAATTGAAGTATTGCTAAGACTTTTTCAAAAACTACCCATGTCATAAGAGTATAGATTACTATGGACCAACTAACCCAATGACTATACATGATTCCATAAATGAATCAATTACATACCAGTTCCAAGAAAGTAGAGGTTATGGTAAAACTTCGTTTAAAACGATGTGGTAGAAAGCAACGTGCGACTTGAAGGACATGATCCACTGTGGATTCTTACACCCACCATTTTATATTATATAGAAATGAAGATGCTCTTGACTCGACATCGTTTGTTCTGTTTCACTAGAGCTCTTCTTTTTTGAGGGTTTTGATGTAAATAGTACATGATGGAGCTCGAGTAGAAAGTATTGATTCATTTATCAAGGGCAGAGATCTAGGGTTAGTGTCAATCAATAAGTTAAAACTACTTCGTAAGTATAGGTTCGGTATAGAAATCGAAAGGATCCAATTTGAACAAGTTTCAAATTCAAACATCAAATTTGATCAAAAGTGTATCACACGAGAATCCATTATTTATATGATTCTTTGATAAAAAGAAATCACAAAAAATGGTATGTTGCTGCCATTTTGAAACGATTAAAGATCACCGAAGTAATGTCTAAACCCAATGATTCAAGGCAAGGATAAAGGATCCCGGAACAAGTAAAAATCTTTTTCAATTGTCTCAATAACTAAACTAGATCAGAATGAAGAATCGAAATAGATTCTAAAGGTAAAGGAGACAGGCAAAAATAAAGGGGTTAGAGACCGCTCAATAAATGAAATGCTTAAGCTTAAGGGTTGTTTTCCTTTGAGTAAGAGTTATCCAACTTGAGTTATGGGGATAAGAATGAGTTTTTTTTTTTTCAAAAAAAAAAAAGAAACAAAAGAATAAGAAAAAAGTATTTAAATCATAGTCTAATTGATTTAATAATCTATGGATCTATTTGACATTAATTAGAATTCTATACATAACTTTGAATTTCCTCGAGCCGTACGAGGAGAAAACTTCTTATACGGTTCTGGGGGGGGGGTATTGTTAATTTACATCTATCCCAATGAGCCGTTTATCGAATCATTGCAATTGATGTTCGATCCCGAAGAGAGGGAAGAGATCTTCGTAAAGTGGGTTTTTATGATCCGATAAAGAATCAAACCTATTTAAATGTTCCTGCTATTCTATATTTCCTTGAAAAGGGTGCTCAACCTACAGGAACTGTTCATGATATTTTAAAGAAGGCAGGTGTTTTTACGGAACTTCACCTTAATCAATAACCGAAATTCCATTAATATTAATGAAATAAAAAAAAGAGGGTGTGGATAACTTGTATATAGCTTTGGCTAACCTTTTCTTTAGTATTTCCCCCCTCTCTTGTTCTATTCATACTATACACTTATTACCTTCAAATTCCGTCTTCGATAACGACAAAAAGATATTTTGATTTTATTGATATAAATTGATCTAAGATGGATAGAAAAAAGATCAATTAAGTGACTAAATGAACTAATTGGTTCTATACGATATATTATAAATCAAAATTTGTACATTACCTCATCAATGGGGCGATTTTGTTGCAATTTTATGAATAAATAAAAAAGGGGGATTAAGTTTTTTTACTTATTTAGATTTATGGAGTGAATGTGAATAAACCCGATATATTTTTTTCTACTTCTTCCTTAATTTCTTCTTTCGCCTACATCTTTTATGTCTATCTATGT
>NW_028327057.1:0-2500 GCF_027475165.1 Benincasa hispida
TTTTTACCAAAAATTCTTATAGCTTTTTGAAATGTAATCACTATAAGAGCTACTGAAAATAATGATCCACATAAAAGAGCTGCATAACCCAATACCATCATACTTACGTGCATCATTAACCAATGAGATTGGAGAGCGGGAACTAATAGTGGGGGTTGATGCATTTCAGTTAAAAAACCTGAAGTAGCAAAACCTTGGGTAAAAATAGTACTTGGCGCGGTTATTGCGCTTACACTTAAATGGTTTTTATATTTTTTAAAATACGTAAATAGATGAATAATGGAGAAACCCCATGAAAGAAATAGTAATGATTCATATAAATCACTTAAAGGTAAATGCCTCAAATAAATCCAACGAGTAACTAATAATCCGGTTATACAGAAAAAAGTAGCTATCATGCCCTTTTCTGACGAAACATAGAGTCCTACGGTTTCATCGATTAATAAGGTTATTAACTGAATTGTAATCACAATTGAAATGACCGAAAAAGATATATGAGTTAATATATGCTCTAAAGTTGAAAATATCATAAAAAAAAAATTTTAAAGGTCCCTCAATTCAATTATTTGAATTAATATCTGGGACTTGAATTAATTATATTATAGAACTTTTTGTATAATAAAAAATGGCATGCCGCCACTCGGACTCGAACCGAGATGCTCTAGCACTGCTTCCTAAGAGCAGCGTGTCTACCGATTTCACCATAGCGGCTTTCTCGAAATCATAATAACCTATTATTATTCAATCGTCGAGATTGAAAAAATAGAATCAATTTTCAATTCAATGTAATATTTTTTACAAAATATTTATCGTGGATAAAAAACTCTTTATCTTTCAATTTGAAAATTTAATTAAAGGGAAAAAAATAGGGGATTTGAGCGTTTCCAATAAAAATCTTATCTGATTTCATTTATTTCAATAAGAATTGAAGGTGTAAATTTTCTTGATTTAACTTTTATTTTATAAGATTTTGCAAACCAATTTAATTCTGTATTCCGCGGGATATATTCTATAATAGTAATAATGATTTCGAGAAAAGAAATTAAGTAAGGGTTCATAGAATTCAAAAAGAAGGTTTTAACTTAATCAACTAATGTCATCGTTTCAATGTCTCATTAAATTTTTCATAAAGAGTTTCAGTTTACTATTTGATCTTCTATATTTATTATATATATAATATATAAAATATATAATAAAATCAAAAATAAACAAAAACTTTTTGGTTTATTGGGGCGATGGGGATTCGTAATTTTCCCCATCCCGAAAATCATAAAACAAAGATATGAAAAAGAAAGGTCAACCCGTGTATTTATTTTTATTCTTTGAACAAAAAAGGTACCATTTTCTATTTTTTAATTGAGTAAACAAAAGATTTCTTATTTTTTTTTACATACCCTAAAAAAAGAAAAAGCAATTTCATATTCATCCGCTCAAAACATTAGGAAATTCCACTAATTGCTTTGATAAAAAAAAATTAGTATTTAAATTAAATTATATTCTAAAAATTATAAACGAACTTCTACTAGGCTGTTTTTTGAGTCAAACCGATTCAGATTATTCCAATCTTTAATTATTTATTTGTATTTGATTTGTCCCCCAAAAAACTTTGTGAATTCCCCGTTGAAAGAGATTTTGCTAGCGAAAAAGCTTTCAACGCTGCCCGACGCCCTTTGCTTTTCCAAATATTTTTCCGAATCCGTTTTTTTGATAGAGAAGTGCGCTTTTTTGGAACTGCCATTCAAAAATTATAATTGATTATTCATTGCTATAGTTGGATGTGAAAGACATCTATTGTTCAAAACGAATTGTTCTTTACTATTTATTATCCATTTATTCTTGAAATTATAGTATACTCCTAATATAGCTATCGAAAATGAAAAATTATTAGATTCGAAACAAAGAAAAAATACTAGATATATATAATGTTATTTTGTCAAAAAAAAATAGTGTTTTTCGTCTAATTTTTCTTTCTTGCTCTAGAGCGGGAAATTTTGGTAATGCATACTAAAATAATAAAGAAAATTTGCAGTTTCTATATTGTCAAAAAATTTTACTTAAAAGCAATGGGTATGTTCATTAACAGTTTCAGCGGATCATCTTATTTGAACAATTGTAACTTCGTGACTTGAAATATTTGAAGTATTTGGCAAAAAATTAAGAATCGAAAAATAAAATTCTATTTAAGTTTTGGATATTTAAATTTTTTATTAACTGATCCTTTTGAAAAGAGATAAGAGCTGGTGAATCAGAAAAATTAATTAGGAATTAAATATACTTTTTTTATGGAATATACGTATCAATATTCATGGATCATACCGTTCATCTCACTTCCAATTCCTATCTTAATAGGAGTGGGACTTCTACTTTTTCCGACGGCAACCAAAAACCTTCGACGTATGTGGTCTTTTCCGAGTATTTTATTGTTAAGTATAGTTATGATTTTCGCAGTTTATCTGTCTATTGATCAAATAAATAGTAGTTATATCTATCAATATGTATG
>NW_028327057.1:32500-59341 GCF_027475165.1 Benincasa hispida
AGAGAGAAAAAGAATATGAATGATATATGATTCCAATATGTAATATGTAAGGTCTATGGGTCATCTCATAAAAGGTAGTGTAATAAAGCATTAAGACTGATGGATTCATAATTAGATGAATCTGTTCTGTTCATAGAACAAAAAAGCCAAGAGCCCCGAGACAATAAAGACTGAGAAGATTGACTCAAAAACAAATTTTATTTTATTTTTATTAAGGGCTCCATTGTAGAATTAAGACCTAACCATTAATCGAGAGGCGATGGGAACGAGGGAACCCGTGAATACATAATATTCTAAAAAGAATCCTAATAATTCATTGGGTAGGATGGCGGAAGGAACCCAAGACCAATCCAGTTATTATGAGAGGTCGGTTCATGGGTTAACTAACCCGAGAACCGAAACACATATAAAAAGAGTAAATATTCGCCCGCGAACGTTTCCATTTTATTAGATTTCTAAATTAGGGGTCGATCAAATATAATAATAGATAAAAAAAGAAAAGGCAAAACAAAATAAAGATTTGTTATAACCTTATAATAATAAAAGAAAAAATAACAAAACGAGATTATATTATCTATCATTTTTTAGAAAACTATAATAAAAAAAATTCTTCTATTATTCTAGAATCTATAAAGAGTTTAGTTTTCTATCAAAAGAAGATATACAAATTTCGAATTTCGAATAGATTGATTAAATGAAATCTCAAAGAATCCCATAATTCAATCTATTATTCAGTAAATACATGTATATTTTTTTGAATCGTTTCATTCGCGAGGAGCTGGATGAGAGGAAACTCTCATGTCCGGTTCTGTAGTAGAGATGGAATTGAGAAATAACCATCAACTATAACCCCAAAAGAACCAGATTTCGTAAACACCATAGAGGAAGAATGAAAGGAATATCTTATCGAGGCAATCGTATTTGCTTCGGTAGATACGCTATTCAGGCACTTGAACCCGCTTGGATCACATCTAGACAAATCGAAGCGGGACGAAGGGCAATGACACGAAATGCACGACGCGGCGGAAAAATATGGGTACGTATATTTCCAGACAAACCCGTTACACTAAGACCCACAGAAACACGTATGGGTTCAGGGAAAGGATCCCCCGAATATTGGGTAGCTGTTGTTAAACCAGGTAGAATACTTTATGAAATTAGTGGAGTAGCCGAAAATATAGCCAGAAAAGCTATTTCAATAGCGGCATCCAAAATGCCTATACGAACCCAATTCATTACTTCGGGATAGAAATGTAGAATCAAAGGAAAGCGGTCTTTGTTTGAGATGAAAAAAAAAAAACAATTGCAGATTTCTTTTTTTTTGGAAAAACAATATTTCTTTTTTTTTTACTTCGCCCTTTGCATTGAAAGAAAAGATTCCAAAATAATATGATTCAACCTCAAACCCTTTTGAATGTAGCAGATAACAGCGGAGCCCGAGAATTGATGTGTATTCGAATCATAGGGGCTAGTAATCGACGATATGCTCATATTGGTGACGTTATTGTTGCTGTAATCAAGAAAGCCGTCCCAAATACACCTCTAGAAAGATCAGAAGTGATCAGAGCTGTAATTGTACGTACTTGTAAAGAACTCAAACGAGAAAACGGTATGATAATACGATATGATGACAATGCTGCGGTTGTTATTGATCAAGAAGGAAATCCAAAAGGAACTCGAATTTTTGGTGCGATTGCCCGCGAATTGAGACAGTTAAATTTCACTAAAATAATTTCATTAGCACCTGAAGTATTATAAGATGAGACCGTGAGATAGTTATAGTATTTGAATGAAATTAATTAGTAGATTGTGTATCACGTATATACCTTTTTAAATTCATAACTATTTAATAAAAAAGACTGTTGATTAGATCAAAATTTAAAGTAACCGATAATTTGCGTTTATCATGGGTAAGGACACTATTGCTAACATAATAACCTCTATTCGCAATGCTGACATGAATAGAAAAGGAATGGTTCGAATACCATCTACTAACATCACCGAAAACATTGTTAAAATACTTTTACGAGAAGGTTTTATTGAAAACGTAAGGAAACATCGGGAAAGCAACAAGGATTTTTGGGTTTTAACCCTACGACATAGAAGAAATAGGAAAGGACCATATAAAACGATTTTAAATTTAAAACGGATCAGTCGACCTGGTCTCCGAATATATTCTAACTATCAACAAATTCCTAGAATTTTAGGCGGAATGGGCATTGTAATTCTTTCTACTTCTCGGGGTATAATGACAGACCGAGAAGCTCGACTACAGGGAATCGGCGGCGAAATTTTGTGTTATATATGGTAATCTTTATGATATTCGAATTATAGACAGAACTTCCCTATTTGTCAAAAAAAAGAGAAGAGGTAGGTTTCTAATACCACTCCCCCTTCATTAATTGATACTTTGAAAGGTGTTTCATCTGGAATGAAAGAACAAAAAAGGATTTCTGAAGGTTTAATTACTGAATCACTTACCAATGGTATGTTTTGGGTTTGTTTAGATAATGAAGATCCAATTCTAGGTTACGTTTCAGGAAGGATTCGACATAGTTTTATCCATATACTAGGTCATAGAGAGTCAAAATTTCAGTAAGTTGTTACGATTCAACCAGAGCAGAACCAAAGGGCGTATAATTTAGAGACTACGAAACAAAGATTCGAATGATTAGGTGAAGGAGTCTTTTCATTTTCACGTGCAATATTCTTTTTTTGTAGGGATACAATTCGAAATAGAAAATTTCAAGAAACTTATTTTCTTCCAATAAGTAGATTCGGAATTAAGATAAGGAATGACAAATATGAAAATAAGGGCCTCCATTCGGAAAATTTGTGAAAAATGTCGCCTGATCCGTAGGCGGAGACAAATTATGGTAATTTGTTCCAATCCGAGACATAAACAAAGACAAGGATAATCTTTATAAAAAAAGGACCCCTAAAGGCCACCCACAATATACACATAAAAATCAAATTAAAGGATCCGTTTTGACATGAAATGGATATATCCATATATCTCTGACTTAGATTTATGAGATGATAAAATATGGCAAAACCCATACCAAGAATCGGTTCACGTAGAAATGGACGTATTAGCTCACGTAAAAGTACGCGTAGAATACCAAAGGGCGTTATTCATGTTCAAGCAAGTTTCAACAATACAATTGTGACTGTTACAGATGTACGGGGTCGGGTAATTTCTTGGTCCTCCGCCGGTACGTGTGGATTCAAAGGTACAAGAAGAGGGACACCATTTGCCGCTCAAACTGCAGCAGGAAATGCTATTCGGGCAGTAGTGGATCAAGGTATGCAACGAGCCGAAGTTATGATAAAGGGCCCTGGTCTCGGAAGAGATGCAGCATTAAGAGCTATTCGTAGAAGCGGTATACTATTAAGTTTCATACGGGATGTAACCCCTATGCCACATAATGGCTGTAGGCCCCCTAAAAAACGACGTGTGTAAAAATAAACATTGAAGAGAAATTTCAAGAGAAATAAATAATTCAATGATTTGATCAAAAAATATTACTATGGTTCGAGAGAAAATAAGAGTATCGACTCGGACACTAAAGTGGAAGTGTGTTGAATCAAGAGCAGACAGTAAGCGTCTTTATTATGGACGCTTTATTCTGTCTCCACTTATGAAGGGGCAAGCAGATACTATAGGCATTGCGATGCGAAAAGCTTTGCTTGGAGAAATAGAGGGAACATGTATCACACGTGCAAAATCTGAAAAAATCCCACATGAATACTCTACCATAGTCGGTATTCAAGAATCAGTACATGAAATTTTAATGAATTTGAAAGAAATTGTATTGAGAAGTAATCTGTATGGAACTCGTGATGCGTCTATTTGTGTCAAGGGTCCTGGATGCGTAACTGCTCAAGACATCATCTTACCACCTTCGGTGGAAATCGTTGATAATACACAGCATATAGCTAACCTAACGGAGCCAATTAATCTGTGTATTGAATTAAAGATCGAGAGGAATCGCGGATATCGTATACAAACGCCAAATAATTTTCAAGACGCAAGTTATCCTATAGATGCTATATTCATGCCTGTTCGAAATGCGAATCATAGTATTCATTCTTATGTAAATGGGAATGAAAAACAAGAGATACTTTTTCTCGAAATATGGACCAATGGAAGTTTAACTCCTAAAGAAGCACTTCATGAAGCCTCTCGGAATTTGATTGATTTATTTATTCCTTTTTTACATGCGGAAGAAGAAAAAGAAAACTTCCATTTAAAAAACAATAAACAGAAAGTTACTTTACCCCTTTTTACTTTTCATGAGAAATTGGCTAAACTAAGGAAAAAGAAAAAAGAAATAGCATTAAAATATATTTTTATTGACCAATCAGAATTGCCTCCTAGGATCTATAATTGCCTCAAAAGGTCCAATATACATACATTATTTGACCTTTTGAATAATAGTCCAGACGAACTTATGAAAATAAAACATTTTCGCATAGAAGACGTAAAACATATATTAGACATTCTCGAAATGGAAAAGAATTTTGCATAAATTGGAAATCCATTGGATTTTTTTGTAGAAAAACTTTATAAAAAAAAAACGGAATCCGTATACTCAAAATAAATCAAAAATTTCATTAAATAAATATGTGTATCTAGGGGTAATTCACTTTGAAGCAACTATTCCCTAGATACACACGTCGTGATATTTTAGTGATATTTTATTTATTTCACAATTGAATCAATTTAAAAAAGACCTAAAGTTAGGGATTTATCAATCGGTAATGTTGCTCCAATACCCAACCAAAGGGCTACTGCGGTACCAATCAAAAAGACGGTTGTCGCTACTGGACGACGAAATGGATTTTGGAATTTATTGACATTCTCCAAAAACGGTACAGTTAATAATCCCGCCGGTACGGAAACCATTAAAAGAACACCCAATAACTTATTTGGCACTGTACGAAGTATTTGAAATACGGGAAAGAAATACCATTCCGGCAATATTTCCAAAGGAGTTGCAAATGGATCTGCGGGTTCACCAATCATTGATGGTTCTAGAACCGCTAAGCCCACGTTACATGCAATAGTACCTAGAATTACTACTGGAAAAATATATAAAAGATCATTGGGCCATGCGGGTTCTCCGTAATAATTATGACCCATCCCCTTAGCCAATTTAGCTCTTAATACAGGATCATTCAAATCTGGTTTTTTTGTTATTAGGATAGGTGAATTATTATGGATCCATCCCCCCAAGGAACCGGACATGATAATTTTTCATCATCCGGCTCGAGCACAAATCAAACGAACCAACTGGATCCAGATAAAAAATCGATATCTTATCCATATCCAAGCATATAGAAAATAAATGATTGATTCAATGTAAGAAAAAATTGAGAAGATTCTGTTTTGAAGAGTTACAATTATCCATTGCAAGGAATTCAGTTCTTACAGATAAATGCTCAATACCCAAGTAGGCTTACAAAGTTGATAATGTTCAAGTGCTTTCTGGGTCGTCTCAGACCTTGCGATGGGGCTTTAGCCCCCAAAAATATTGATACTTTTTACATCCAAAGGATTTACTTGTTACTAATATAGTCTAGCCTATGTTCTTCTTTAGATCCCTTGTTTCACTCCGATAGTATCATAAATCGAGTCAATGCAGAGGAAATGAATGCATTTTCATACTATTAAGTAAGTGAAATAGATAAAACATAATCTGTATTATGCCATATATATCACCTATTCTACTGGATCTTACGGAGCCTGGTCATGCACGACATGGTCAAGTCTGATCATAGAAAAGATTCTCTTCAAGCGAACCAGCCTACCCTCTGTATGGAGCTTTCGCGGTGGTTGGAATAAAGACACATTTGGTTGTGAATCCCAATGTGGCAGATAAAAACACATATATCTACACGGCCCAATCAATAGTTCAAGTCACACACTCCCATAATCCATTTTCTCTTCGAAGAATTCCCTTCAACTATTATTGAAAAATAACGAATCAAATTTCGTGGAGTTGAAGGGAAATATCCAAATACATGTCTTATTTTTCAATAATCCATATTTGCAGCAATGAAATACTCTTCTTCCTCCCCCGAGTAATCATAAATAACTAATTACAAATCTATGATTTCTATTCTCTATAAAGGACCAGAAATGCCTTGCTTACGTATCATTGGGAAGTGCATTAACATAAATACGGCAGTAAGAAGAGGTAATACAAAAGTGTGTAAACTATAAAAACGAGTCAAGGTAGATTGTCCCACACTAGCACTTCCGCGTAATAACTCTACCAAAGGCGACCCTATTACTGGAATAGCTTCCGGTACACCTGTTACAATTTTGACTGCCCAATAACCAATTTGGTCCCGAGGTAAGGAATAACCAGTTACACCAAAGGATGCGGTCAATACAGCTAGAACCACACCTGTAACCCAAGTCAATTCACGAGGTTTTTTAAATCCACCAGTAAGATACACGCGAAATACGTGCAGGATCATCATTAAGACCATCATACTTGCCGACCATCTATGAACTGATCGGATTAACCAACCAAAGTTAGCTTCCGTCATTATATATTGAACAGAAGCAAAAGCCTCAGTAACGGTCGGACGGTAGTAAAAAGTCATAGCAAACCCCGTAGCTACTTGTACTAAAAAACAAGTAAGCGTAATTCCTCCTAGACAATAAAATATGTTGACATGAGGAGGAACGTATTTGCTAGTTATATCATCTGCAATCGCCTGAATTTCAAGACGTTCTTCGAACCAATCATACACTTTATTGAGATAGGTAAACCAAGGGGACCCCCCTCTGAGAACCGTATATGAGAATTTCATCTCGTACGGCTCAAACAGAAACACCCAAATACCGCTCGTAACGGATATGTGTACTAAAAAGTTTCAAACTTCTTAATGCTATGATTCAATTTTTTCTATGAAGATACGAAAGAATCAAAATCCGAAAAGTCTTCTTTGTAGTTATAATGCCCAAATATCAAGTCGGCTCATTCGTATTTATATTGATCATTAGGGGCCTCTTGAATCTTCTATTTACCTATTTTTTCCTTTGATTTGTATGTAATGCGACTTTACTCTTGTTTTCTTTATTATTGATAGGAATTCTCTTGTTAAGACCCTATGAATCAATTAAAACCTTAGATTCAGACTAGAACCACGATGATTCAATAAAAAAACCTTCCAAAAAAAGTTCAAAAATTCACTGAGTAAGAACCCTTGGATTATCACTTATTCAATGCTTATTCAATGACTGAATATAATGAAAAAAAGACAAAGAAACGTTTATCCTTTAACCAAAATAAGTATAAACGAAAGAAGAAAATTTTTTTTCGGAGTCCGGCCACGAGGTCTGATAAGTATGAATCATAGTTCTAATATTTGTTCTAATATTTTGGAATCTATTTCATATATTCTGTGCTCCAGATACTAGCCTAGACTGAATATCCAACGAGATAAAATCATCTTGATCAAGATGACCGACTTCTTCTCTGTCGTATCCATAGGATCAATTCTAACAAGTCACACACTCATATTCCGGAAATACAGAAAAAAATAAATTCCACGATCGAACTACCAAAAAAGAGTGGGCTAAAAAGCGGAAACCTACATACTTTAGACTTTCCTTTTTATTGAAAAGTTATTTAGGGGTTCTTGTGAATCGAATCTAATTGCTTGAAATTCCGTCCAGTAAAATGGAAGAATTATAAATCTCCAAAATAATACATAGGAATATCGCAAATAGACCCATCGCGACACCCATTAAAGGTGTAGTTCCCCACCCAGGAGCCACTTTACCATATTCCGAATTCAATGGTTTCAATAAATCCCCTACAATAGTTCGTCTTGGCCCAGATCTAGAACTATCGTCAACGGTTTGTGTAGCCATAAATAATCCTATATTTTTTTTTTAATTCAGTGAGATCTGTTGACTTTGTATACCATTCCGTTGTAAATAAATGATCTTATCATAGATCCATTGTGGTCTTGAAATTATATAATAATGGAAACAGCAACCCTAGTTGCCATCTCTATATCTGGTTTACTTGTAAGTTTTACTGGGTATGCCTTATATACTGCTTTTGGGCAACCCTCTCAACAACTAAGAGATCCATTCGAGGAACACGGGGACTAGTTGAAGTAATGAGCCTCACAATATTGTGAGGCTCATTACTTCAATTGAGATAATGAGAAATCATTTCGCCTTTTTAGTTGGAACTTTAGGCGGTTCGCGAAAAAAGATAGCGAAAAAAATTATTCCTAGAGTCGAGACTAAGAGGAATGTATAAACCAATGCTTCCATAGATTTGATTTCGGTTTACAATTATAGCTTCCATACCTGTTTAGTTGGGATCTTTTTACGGATAAAAAAAAGACCAAGACAAGAGTCAAAGAAATGAAAAGTCAGCAATCCGAATCAAGATTTATCCGCTACCCTATCTATGTCAAATCAAAAAATAAAGGAAAAAAGGAACAGAGCAATCTTGTATCAGACTAGACTCTTTTTGTAGTTGGATCTCCAAGTTTTTGGAATGCCCCAAATTCTACTTGAGCGTCCAAATCTGGGTCAATCCCAGCAAAGACATCTCTGAACAAGGTTCTAGCACCATGCCAAATGTGTCCGAAGAAGAAGAGCAAAGCAAACGAAGCATGCCCAAAAGTAAACCAACCCCTTGGACTGCTACGAAAAACCCCATCGGATTTCAAAGTAGCACGATCTAATTCAAAAATTTCACCCAATTGAGCACGTCTAGCATATTTTTTCACAGTAGCAGGATCACTATAACTCACTCCATTGAGTTCACCGCCATAGAACTCAACAGTTACACCGACCTGTTCAACACTATACTTCGATTCTGCTCTTCGAAAAGGAACATCGGCTCTAACAATTCCGTCTCCGTCTACCAAAACAACCGGAAATGTTTCAAAAAAGGTCGGCATACGGCGTACAAAAAGTTCGCGCCCTTCTTTATCTCTAAAAACAGGGTGTCCTAACCACCCAACAGCTATTCCATCCCCGTTGTCCATGGAACCCGCTCTGAATAATCCACCTTTTGCGGGATTATTCCCGATATAATCATAAAAAGCTAATTTTTCAGGAATTTTAGACCAAGCTTCTGATAAACTTTGATTTTCGGCTAACCCGGCACTAACTCTTCGATATATTTCTTGCTGGAAGTATCCCTGATCCCATTGATAACGAGTGGGCCCAAATAATTCAATCGGGGTAGTTGCTGAACCATACCACATAGTTCCAGCAACAACAAAAGCTGCAAAAAATACAGCAGCGATACTACTCGAAAGGACGGTTTCAATATTTCCCATACGTAATCCTTTGTATAGACGTTGGGGCGGACGAACACTAAGATGGAATAGGCCTGCTAATATGCCCAATGTACCTGCTGCAATATGATGCGAGGCTATTCCGCCCGGAACAAAAGGATCAAACCCTTCGACACCCCACGCAGGATTTACAGCTTGTACCCTTCCGGTTAATCCATAAGGATCGGATACCCATATTCCCGGACCATACAATCCGGTTACATGAAATGCACCAAAACCAAAGCAACCCAACCCTGAGAGAAATAAATGAATTCCAAAAATCTTCGGCAAATCCAAAGAAGGTTTTCCTGTACGTTCATCACAAAATATTTCTAGATCCCAATACACCCAATGCCAGATAGCTGCTAAGAAGCACAATCCAGAAAACACAATATGTGCTCCGGCCACACCTTCGTAACTCCAAATACCCGGATTCGTTATAGTCCCTCCTGTGATACTCCAACCCCCCCATGAATTGGTTATTCCTAAACGAGTCATGAAGGGTATAACGAACATACCTTGTCTCCACATTGGATCAAGAACAGGATCAGAGGGATCAAAAACTGCTAATTCGTATAGGGCCATTGAACCGGCCCAACCAGCAACTAGAGCTGTATGCATTATATGAACAGAAAGCAAACGACCGGGATCATTCAATACAACGGTATGAACACGATACCAAGGCAAACCCATGGAAATACCCCTTTATCAACGAAAAATAGACACTATGTAACTTTATTGCACTGAAAAAAAAAACTATGCTATGGACCTCCCCCTTTGAGGTGAGGGGATTATCTTGGCGAAAAGATTAATATTTGGTCTATTCTTTTAGTAATAATGGAACAATTCTATTCTATTCGTAGGAACAAAAAGAAGCAGATCTATTCTATACTCGATAAGTACCAATACGCAATGGTAGATGGGAATTGATCTTATTTTATATGAGTGAATGTATACATACTTGTTCATCATTCAAAAACCTATTCGGAAGAAGTTTCTTCCTTTATTCATTCTGTTTTCCTTTTTTATGAACTTATTAAATCTATGTATAAAATATGCTAAACGATAAAATCTGATAAAGGCCGATCTTATTTATTAAGACAATAAACCCGTTGTTACGCTTCCACATCAAAGTTAGCTAGAATAATTCATTCTGTCTGTTTTCTTTGCTTTAATGCCTATTGGTGTTCCAAAAGTACCTTTTCGAAGTCCCGGAGAGGAAGATGCATCGTGGGTTGACGTATAGTGCGACTTGTCAGATATATTGGGTCATATGGTATTTCCCCGTTCTCTCCCCCGATCGAGATATCCTCTCTTTCGCCCAAGACGGATTGATTTAATTATCAAAAATTTGGAGCGTGAAGTGCAATTAGATCTATTTTTTGGGGGGTATCCAGATTAATATTATCAATTAGAATAATTTATTAATTTATGGTTTTCTCAGTTGTACTAATAAAATGAAGTATCCAGGCTCCGCTTAGAAAAAACTCAATTTGGAATCTATCTATTCTATGATTACTACTTGTATCATATTCGATTTATAAATAGCATTGATAGAAAACTTTTAATCAATCGAGTAATATTATGAATACGTTGGTTGAATATTTGGTTAAAAGCATGAAGTAAATTGAAAAAAAAAAAAGAAGTCGTAGCAAAAAGACATGCTATTGGGGCATTTGTCCTATATGTGCAAATCCAAATCGGGCAGATCTTGACTCGGAGTAGAGCATAAACCTAAAAGAATTGAAGAAGACCATTTGGGAACAAGAAAATGACATCGCAAGTGAAATTTGATCTCGATGAAACAATACATCAATGAAAAGTTAGTTCGATAAATTGAAAATTTAATGAATTGGTTTTTTATTTATTCAAATTTATAGTATAGATAAACGACCGCGGGCCAAAGGACAAAACTCATCCATTTTTAAAAATGGAAGGTAAGAAAAAGCCCCTTCATTAGAAGTTAGAAAGAGTCCTCTAAAGAAGGCTAAAATCTAAACATTGATTCTTTTTTTCGCTATTTTTTTTGAACCGTATGCATCAAAAGGTGCCCGTACGGTTCTTAAGGGATACAATTTGATCCTAATCAACCGACTTTATCGAGAAAGATTACTTTTTTTAGGCCAAGAGGTTGATAGCGAGATCTCGAATCAACTTATTGGTCTTATGGTATATCTCAGTATAGAGGATGATACCAAAGATCTTTATTTATTTATAAACTCTCCCGGTGGATGGGTAATACCCGGAGTAGCTATTTATGATACTATGCAATTTGTGCGACCAGATGTACAGACAATATGCATGGGATTAGCCGCTTCAATGGGATCTTTTATTCTGGCCGGAGGCCAAATTACCAAACGTCTAGCATTCCCTCACGCTCGGCGCCAATGAGTTTTTTTTTTTTTTTGAGACAAAAAAGAAAACTATGCCTTCGCCATATAAAATATGAATATTAAGTAATAATAGCATGGCACTTTGAATTCGATATGAGAATTTTTTTCTTGTTTTTTTTTCTAAACCATTAGGTTATGTATCGAAAGAGTAGTATGAGATAAAAGGCATTTCCGATTTTCGCTGAGTTATCGGAGGCCTCTTTCAGCGTCACAAACTTTTTTGTTTTCACGACGGAAGACTCTTAACAATATTTCTGTTATGAAAGACTACGAAATATTTATGAAATATTTATTTTTAAAGAAAAAAAAGAAACTTTGGGATTGCTGAATAACAAACGAAATAATAAAGCAACGGAACCATCATAGTATTTTAAAATTACTAAAAAAAAAAGGAAGGGTGGTTATTGGATCATTTACTGCTCTGGGTCTGCTAGATCCTCTATTTTCTATTCCTTCGCTGGAAGGTCAAAATGAATTCCATTGTGGAGCCGTATGCACTGCACAAAGGATGCCTGTACGGTTGTTAATCCTATCTTTTTTTTATTATCTTTGACTCATCATGATCATGATGTGAGATAGAGAAAACCATTTATTAAATCATCAGGGTAATGATGCATCAACCTGCTAGTTCTTTTTATGAGGCACAAACGGGAGAATTTCTCCGGGAAGCGGAAGAACTACTGAAGCTGCGCGAAACCATCACAAGGGTTTATGTACAAAGAACAGGCAAACCCTTATGGGTGGTATCCGAAGACATGGAAAGGGATGTTTTTATGTCAGCAACAGAAGCCCAAGCTCATGGAATTGTTGATCTTGTAGCGGTTGAATAAAAAATAGCAGGGATTTCACGCAAAAATCCGAAATTTGAGATTTTATCTTTCTTTTTACCGGGGGTTAATATAATATTTTCTATTACTATTAATCCTATTATATTAATTATTAATATCGAATATAGAAGTAATTCATAATCAATCCGGTTAGGATTGATCTAAACCAACTCATTATGTATACAATTCACCATGCCAACTATTAAACAACTTATTAGAAACACAAGACAGCCAATCAGAAATGTCACCAAATCGCCCGCCCTTCGGGGATGCCCTCAGCGTCGAGGAACATGTACTAGGGTGTATGTGCGACTCGTTTAGACCATGGACCGGGACAAAAGAAAGTACAAAATTTTTCCCGTATCAGTGATAAGTACCAGTGAATAGGATAGAATGAATGGAAGAACTCCGTCCACTACCTAAAAATAAATAAAAAAGATTTATCGTATCCTTTTATTCTTTTATTGTGTATAAAATTTATGGTTTCTATTGGTGCAAATCCAATCATCTCAATTTTCAATTTTAGATGAGAAAGAATTCCCCATTGGTAACAAATGCTTATCCATTAAGCAGAGGAAATCCTATTTAACAGAAGGATTATGGCCTTATTCTTCCAAGAACGGACTAAGAGGGTCAGCTACCCAACTAATCTTCATAATTAAATACCGTTACTGTATAGGTAGATCTCGTTGTGAAAGACCGATTACTAGCTAATTCATGGGTAGAGCCAAAGAGGGTGAACTGTACAAGTTAACAATAACATTGATGAAATAAAAGAATGAGCTCCGGTGTATAGAGAGGACCTCACCGTTTAAGAAGTAACCATAGAAACGAAGGAACCCACTATTTCTTTATCCATTTCTATTTTGATTTATTTACTCTATGTTTGTTTTTTTTTGATACCTAGTATGAATACAATTTGGTATTTTGGGGTGACTAGAACAAAAAAAGAAATCGTGGTCGGGAAGGTTATAGTAGCAAAAGCCATTGGAATTTTTATTTTATACATTGGAAAAATACGTTTTGTTATTAATAGACTCGGCAAGGAGAAAGGAATAACTGAAAGAAAGGAAATCAATTAGTTATTCATCAAAGTTTCATTTATTCAATGACTAGAATTAAACGAGGATATATAGCTCGGAGACGTCGAACAAAAATTCGTTTATTTGCATCAAGCTTTCGAGGGGCTCATTCAAGACTTACTCGAACTATTACTCAACAGAAAATAAGAGCTTTGGCTTCAGCTTATCGGGATAGAGGTAGGCAAAAAAGAAATTTTCGACAGTTGTGGATCGCTCGAATAAATGCAGTAATTCGATCTAATAAGGTAGACTACAGTTATAGTAGATTCATACACAATCTGTACAAGAGGCAGTTGCTTCTTAATCGTAAAATACTTGCCCAAATCGCTATATTAAATAGAAATTGTCTTTATATGATTTCCAATGAGATCATAAAATAAGAAGATTGGAAAGAATCCAGCGGAATGCTTAAAATGGAGTTCTCTGGAGAATGAACTCCGAGAAGGTAGAGTAGAAATTAGTATGATAAAATATGATAATATCATAAAGTGGTCAAAATGAGCAAATATGTTCAATAAAAAAACGATTTATTCTTCTTCCACTATTCTTTTTTTTTTCTTACGACACGACAATCAAATCGAGATTTTCGGATTTTTCGAACAAAGCATCAATCTGCGGTTGAGTTTGGATTAGAATTTTAATTCAATTAAAGAGTAAGCCTATTTATTCCTGGTTCTAAGACCAATAGTTCTAGCGGTCGACTCGCTTCTTTCAAATTGTTTCTCATTATTAAGAAAAGGTAACAAAGATAAAATACGAGCTTGTTTTATAGCAATAGTAATTAAGCGTTGCTGTTTTAAGGTCAATCTATTTACCCGTCTAGATAATATTTTTCCTTGTTCACTAATAAATCGACTAATTAAACTCATGTTTCTATAATCAATTCGATCCCCCGATTGAATCGGGGGCAAACGCCTACGAAAAGATCGTTTGGATTTAAGAAGGAGTCGCTTGGATTTATCCATGGTTTGTTTATTCCTTATCCCGAAAATACTATTTCGATCGGATCTAAAATGATTTAGAATTAAGAAATAGGATTTGGTTTGTTTATATTTAAATCTAAAATATGTCTAATATATGTAATTTTTCATCTTCCTTGGATTGGAAAAGGGTGACACACAGACGATCGGTTCGATCTATTTCTTTATCTCCCCATGAATCGTATGTTTGTAACAACGGGGACAGAATTTTCTCAATTCCAATCGACTAGGCGTATTGTGTCGATTCTTTTGAGTAATATATCTGGAAATCCCGATTGATTCCTTATTAACACCGTTTCGAACACAACGAGTACATTCCAAAATAACTGTTACTCGGGCATCTTTACCCTTGGCCATGAACCTCCCTTGGATTTTTGATTCACGCAACTCTTCCATTTTCCGATCCAAAATGAAGAAAAAAAGAGAAGTTGGTAACTCGAAATAAAATTATGAAAGATTTCGTTACAATCAAATATAAAATATAGTAATACAATGATTTCTAAATTGAGAATCCCAGTACAGTTTTTCATTTAAGTATCTTGTATGATATTGTTGCCCTAGCCATCACATTTTCGTTCTCACTCTTTTATTAATTCAATTTGAACCCGGCGCCGAGTCCGAGTTTGACTGAGGTTGAATCCATTTTTATTCTTTCTCTTTTCTAACTTATTCTAAGTCTAAAAACTCTAAAAAAAAGAAGGGGAAGGGGATTAGTCACAGATATTTGATTGTTTTTCTAATCTTCTTCACCCCTTCCCAAGTCAATAACTAGAATGAAAAAAATGGGAATACCAACGCATCCGGGAATAACCGATTGATCTCGATTAATAGACCCGCTAAAGCCCCGAACCATATAGTACTTACTACCGGTGCCACGGAGAGATATGTTTTTAGATCTCGCATTTAAAACCCTCCTACTTTATAGTAATTTGTAATACATAATGGTATGTAATACCATCAAATGTATATATAGTTAATAACCGCTTGTATTGTCCGCGGAATTCCTAATTCAAATTGAAATGTACAACAGTTCAATTCGGTAGATATTCCCTTTTTTATTAAAATAAAAACAAATATGTCGCTTTCCGCCCCCCCCCCCCAAAAGATTGATTTTTCTTTACGGCGGATTTCATATTTATTATTTCATACGTATATAAGTCTTTTTATTATATTTTATATATGATATGAGACAAAAAAGAAGAAATGACAAGATAATTTGTGTATACCAATGGAGGAAATAAATAAAAAATGTGGAAAACAAGACAGGGATTCTCTACAATGACACTGTAGACCAATTGAAAGGGATGTAGCGCAGCTTGGTAGCGCGTTTGTTTTGGGTACAAAATGTCACGGGTTCAAATCCTGTCATCCCTACCTATTACTTATCTTCTGAACAGTAACGAGGAATCAATTGAGATCCATCAAAATTGAACATACATATACCGAATCAATCTTTTTTTTATTTCATTTTATGCTATTCTATATGATAATATATGTATGGAAGATATATTCGGGTTGCATTTAGTTTGAGAATAAAACGCTCTTAGTTCAGTTCGGTAGAACGCGGGTCTCCAAAACCCGATGTCGTAGGTTCAAATCCTATAGAGCGTGAGTCGATTCTTGTTGTTGTTAGATGGAAAATTATACTGAAATAATTTAACAGAAATCAAAATTTGACCTCCTATAAAGCAAGTAGGAGGTCAATCAAAAAAAGAACTGTTAATTAATCAAAGGTCCAACTGATCCCCCCGTCTGTATTGTAAATATGCGGTCACAAATAATCCAGCCAAAGTAATAGGAATTAGACCTAATACGATTCCAAATAGAAAAACTTCAATCATTTCAATTTAGTTGAACGAGGAAAAGGAGAGGTAATATCTATCCTTAAAATATTAATCGGTATTGCCCATGAATCTCAATGACCAAGAATTGGAAATTGAATTGACAAGGTAAAGAACTCTACAATATATAGAATATATGGAAGGAATACCACCGAAATGTTTCTTTTTTTGAATTGTGCATTCAATTCATTTTAATCAAATAAGTCGTATCTTGTTCAGACCGATAAATAGAGCTGAGGTTATAGTTAAAACTGCTAGTAGAAAACCGAAATAACTAGTGATAGTAGGCATGACGAGGCTAAATGAAATACGTTATTTTTATCCATATGTTTATAAAGCACTTCCCTAAGTTTCTATTTTTGAAAGATACGCGGTAAGTAAAAATACTAATTGAAAGAATATATTCAATTGAAAGTTTTTGATTCATCTATTATTATGATTATAGATGATACTAACAAAAATCTTGTGACATAGGTAAGAAATGAATTCGTCATCTGTCTCTCTATCCCACGATTCGCAATCAACGAATTCATTGCACAACTCAAGAGTTGTAAAAACTAATATTCTTATTATAAACAATAATTTAAGATATAAATATAGTAAATATATAAATCTATTAAATGGATTCTAAATAATTAGAAAGACAAAATAAAAAAAAGAAAAAATAATAAATAAACTATGTTGTGTAACTTGATTCCAAAAATGAAATGCTCTTTGAATCGCTGAAGAATGAATGACCTTATAATATAATGCCCTTTATTTAAATTTGATTCCAACTAATTAGATTTTCTGTAGTGGGTTCATTCCCATAAAATCTTGAATAAAAAGAAAAAAGTATCGCACGATCAGATCGCTCGAAACTAGGTTCTCCATTTATTCTTTCCATACCATATTAAAACCATTCTTCTAATTAGGTGAAGAACGATCCTTTGAGTCTAATATAACAACAATAATCCGTGCATTACGAATATTTATTATTATTCTATTCGTTGTTCTCTTTCGTTCATCGAATCCTATGTACTACTGTTACTTGTTACTGGACGACTAACCAATTCCTTAAAATAAAAAAAAAAAAGATTCAAACAAAAATATAACTACAAACACAAAAGAAATATTTCTAGATTTCACGTCTAATTCTAATTTAATTGAATTTTGGGACTATAAGAATCTGCTTCCTGAATTATTATAAACCAACCAGTCGGATTCACATTTTACCCAATCTTCCCTTTCTAGCCCGAAGCCAATAACCGAGAGAACCCTTAATACTACAGACAGGAATTTTCAGAATTTTCTATTGAATGAATGGTACATGATTCTACATCGACAAGCACCAAGAAAAGAAGAAACAAATTATATTATTTAGTGCTTCATTTCGATACTTATTGTGAAATTGCGTTGCTGCGTCAGAAGAAGGATAGCTATACTGATTCGGTATACTCTAAAAACACCCTCGGTACAATATTGACGATCTTACAAAGATATAATTTCAGTTAATTTCCATTTACTGATCTCATCTTTTACGGAATCGATCCCCTTTTGACTGTACAAGAATATGTGGAGCTCGGCATGTCTGGAAGCACAGGAGAACGTTCTTTTGCTGATATTATCACCAGTATTCGATACTGGGTCATTCATAGCATTACTATACCTTCTCTATTCATTGCAGGTTGGTTATTCGTCAGCACGGGTTTAGCTTACGATGTTTTTGGAAGCCCTCGTCCAAATGAGTATTTTACAGAGAGCCGACAAGGAATTCCATTAATAACTGGCCGTTTTGATTCTTTGGAACAACTCGATGAATTTAGTAGATCTTTTTAGGAGGACCAAATGACTATCGATAAAACTTATCCTATTTTTACAGTGCGATGGTTGGCTGTTCACGGACTAGCTGTACCTACCGTTTCTTTTTTAGGGTCAATATCAGCAATGCAATTCATCCAACGATAAACCTAATCCGAATTATAGAGCTATGACACAATCAAATCCGAACGAACAAAATGTTGAATTGAATCGTACCAGTCTTTACTGGGGGTTATTACTCATTTTTGTACTTGCTGTTTTATTTTCCAATTATTTCTTCAATTAAATAAAAGAAAATACTAAATAATAGTACGAATTATCTTATCCCATTCGGAAGGATATCATCTCATAATTATCTATGACTGTTTCTGTCTCTAGCACGACCACTTGATGAAATGGGGAGGGAAGTGGGACAAATGGCCGAGACTACTGGAAGGATTCCTCTTTGGATAATAGGTACTGTAACTGGTATTCCTGTGATCGGTTTAGTCGGTATTTTCTTTTATGGTTCATATTCCGGCTTAGGTTCATCTCTGTAATAATCGGATGAACTGAGTTGTAGACATGAAAGCGTAAGAACTCAACAGGATCCCCCTCGAATCAGAAAAAAAGAGGGGGTAGGTCCCGTTGAGCTCTTACTAATTAGAATTAGACTAATTTATTCATATAAATGACAAAATGGATCTTTCCGATGTTTCAAACAACTTCATTTCTTTCTGATTCTGAATTGCTTCAAAAAATTGATTCAGACCATCTCTTTCACGATCGTATCGGTCGATCCTTTCAAACAAAGCGAAAAAAAAAGAAAGAGAGAATCACTCGATTCCCTCTTTCTGGATGACACAATCCCAATATAACAATAATATATTTCTATCGATCAGATATCACAAACCCTTTAATATTTAATATATTAATATTAAAATCGAATTTGAAAATTCATTGAATTTGTTCACTACTTATGTAATAAATCGAAAAAAAGGTTCTGATAAACCGGGAAAAATTGAAACTAAGAATAGGGATCTTTGACGAATGGGATCAAGAATAATTAATTAGTTTATTATTTCGACACAAGAACAAGAAAAGGAATTTTTCTGGTATCGAATACTAGGAAGATGAATAATTCCTTCTAGAATCCTTTGTTCCCTTCATTTTTTTTTCTATTCTCCATTTACTTATCTTATTTTTCATATCTAATCTATTTTTCGTTTTGATTCTATTAGAAAAAAAATAGATACATTCAATGACATTTCAATCTGGCACCAGTGACATAATAATACCGCTCCTATTTGTATTGTAAAAAACAACGAAATAAAGAAGAGGTAAAATAGTCTTCCTCACAATATCCATACTATGACTAGTAATGCGGTACAAGTCATTCCCGAAATACGGTAGAAAAAGAATATAAACAAAAACAAGGCAAAATTTTTTCATAATTTTTTGATCATACATAAATAAATTATAGAATTGCCAACAAGAATTTGGTTTTTTTTTACGAACTTGATGTTGATAAATCCGCAGATTTAGAAATTCATTTCGGACAATTGAACCTTCTCAAACTGTTTCTTTTTAAGAACTAAAAAGATTTGTGCCAAAATAACAGATGCAAAAAAGAACAAAAGGCCTTGGACACGTAATGGATCTTGAAGGACTATTTCCGCATCTCCCTGACCAAATCCTCCCACATTAGGATTACTCGTTAATGGTTGATCAAGTTTGATAGATTCGCCCTCTGAAACAAGAAGTTCTGGTCCTGGAGGGATAATATCAACCACTTGACGCCCATTCGCTGCATCAACTATGGTTATTTCATATCCTCCTTTTTCTTTTCGTATTATTTTGCTTACTATACCTGCTGCTGTAGCATTATAAACATTATTATTACTCTTACTCCCGTCGGGATAAATCTGACCCCTTCCCCTGTTCCCGCCTACGTATATGGGATATTTTAAGAAGTGAACATCTTTCTTAGTCGCAGGGTCCGGGGAAAGAATAGGAAAGGTGATTTCACTATATTTCTGACCAGGAACAGGCCCTATCACAAGAATATTTTTTTTAGTGGGACGATAGCTCTGAAAAGACAGATTGCCCATCTTTTCTTTTATCTCGGGAGAAATACGATCGGGGGGGGCTAATTCAAACCCTTCGGGTAAAATAAGAACAGCCCCCACATTCAAACCGCCCTTTTTACCATTCGCAAGAACTTGTTTCAGTTGCATATCATAAGGAATTCGAACAACTGCTTCAAATACAGTATCAGGAAGTACCGCTTGTGGAACCTCGATATCCACGGGCTTATTAGCTAAATGGCAGTTGGCGCAGACAATACGGCCGGTTGCTTCTCGTGGATTTTCATAACCCTGTTGTGCAAAAATGGGATATGCATTTGAAACGGGTGCCCAAGTTAGTATATATATCATGAGTGATACGGAAATAGATCGAGTAATCTCTTCCTTTATCGAAGAAAAGGTATTTCTAGTTTGCATGGTCCAATCATTGAGCCCAAAAATTTCTACAATAAAATTAGGTAGGTCCCTAGTATAGTTCCCTATCCATGATTCTGCTATTTACTGAAATAATGTTACTCGAATATAGGAGGCATCCTTCGGGATGGGTAGAAGGAATAAGTACAATTTTGAATGTTTTACTTATGTACAAAGTAACAAACATTAGATTTTTCAGTCATTCATTGAATGATAAATCACTACAAGTGACGGAGATACACGATTTAAATAACGGAAGATCCAATATTTGAAAATTGTGTCAAGAATGACTGGAAAAGTGGAAACAAGACCGGATATAATTTGATCGTTATGAGAAAATCCAAAATCTTTGTAGACAGAACCAATCATTAGTTCCCAACCATGGGGCGAATGGAATCCTATACATAAATCAGTTAATAAAAGAATAGAAAAAGCTTTTATTGTGTCGCTTAAGTTATATAGGAACTCTTGAACCCAAGAGTTAAGAATAACAAGTTCTTCATTACCAAGAATAGAATAACCACTTAGAATAACGAAACAGATTATATTTGTCGAGAAGTGCAAAATCGTATGTATACGATCCTCATTGTGCATCTTGATCAATTGGATCGTTTCTTTGTAGATTCCGATACGAAGCTTTTGTAGATGTGTTTCTGGGTATTCCTTTAGCATTTCGTCCAAGAGAAAGAGTTCCTCTAATTCTATAACTTTTTTTATAATACTCTTTTCTTGAATATCATTCACAAAAATTTCGGATTGACCAGTATTCCACCAATTAGTAACCCAAGATTCTAGGCTTTTATTAAATGAAAGAGAGATCCACCAGGGCAAAAATACTATAGATGCAAGATATAGAAGGGGAATGAATGCTTTCTTTTTTGCCATTTTTTCGTCTTTGATTTTTTAATGAACTCACTTCATTCGTTAACTCTCTACACTACTAATATTTATATCAAATATAAGTTCTATTACAAGTCATATGGATACTATTATGAATCTATTCCCTGTTTTTTAGTTTTGTATTTGTGATTCATTAGTTAATCCTTGAATTTCGAAATAATACAGAAAGAAAATACCAAAGAATCCACTTTTGTTACTGTGGAGTTGATTTACATACGCATCAAAATTTCGGACAAAGACAGTTTTCTGGCTGTTCGGTATACATCTGCTTTGGGTCAAATGAGCATTCTGAAGAAATTCCAGTTAAGTTATACTATTACTATGGTCTATAAAAAAGACTATTCTTTCATTTCAGTTTTATCCCTCTTGCTACGAACTAAATTCATTCTGAACTTCATTTTTCAAAAAACTTCAATTGGTACACGCAAGAAATAGGCCAATTCGGCAGCCTTTTGCTCAATTTCTCGTGGGGTCAGATTCTGATCGGTACGAGTCAAGGGAATGGCCCCTTGGCCTCTTATTTCCATATAAAGGACACGACGTGCATAAATACCCTCTTTAACTTCTATTCTGATGGACTGAATGTCTTTCATAAGGAATCGGAGGAAGATTCGACGATTTTTTCCAGGAAACCCCCAACGAAAAATAGACACTATTTCTTCTTTTCTATCGAATCGATCATAACCGCTACCTACATTCCACAAAATTGTGCACCACAAATAGGAGCTAATAAAGAGACCGGCAATCCCATAGAAAGACATTACGATCCCCTGTGGAAAAAAAATTATTTGCTGAGACGGAAATAAAGATATCAAATCCCTACCAAGATAACTGGAAGTTCCAACCAATAAAAACCCTAATGAACCTAAAAAAAGGATAAAAGCCCAGCAGAAATTGCTGATTTTTCGAGAGCCTCTTATAAATTCTATCCATATACGTTCTGATCGCCAATTCATACTAGATCTCGTTGCATTTTATTGGAATTGATAGAATAACAAAAATCTATTTGACTTTTTTTGTTTCCGAAGTAACTCTAATCAACTAGCACTATTTTGATGTGATGTTATTATTTTAGATCTAAGTAATTCGATCTAAAATAATAACATCACATCACCTTTATATGATTCCCTATAGATACCTACATCCATATAGATAGATTGATTTTATATCTCAAACATTCGTCGCCCGATCTGTTATATATTTTCAATTTTGAAATACTTATAATTTATTTCCTCAGATATCATGTTTACGCATGTATAATCGCTTATGTTTGGAGTAAGCCACATGTTAGACTCTAGTCTACTAAATAGATAGCTGTGTTATCGTAAAAGTCTAAGGTTTGAAAAAAAAAAATAGACGGCACTAGTATATTTAAAAAATCTTGTTTTTTTGAACATGAAGAAATAAGAAGCCATTGCAATTGCCGGAAATACTAGGCCCACTAAAGGCACAAAAATAGAGGGTAAGGTGGTGAGAGTTGTCATAGAATGGATACCTCGACTTAATATTTGTACCTGTTATTTATTGTTATATTAATTGTTATATTAATATTTTTACCTGTTATTTATTGATTGTTATAAAAGGTATCTTATAATTATACTAATTCATATATAATTATACTAAGTAATATCTACGTGAGTATATATAGAAAAGGAATGAGGAATGTCGAATTAAATAAATGGACTTACTCATCTTTCGACATGAAAGATATGTATCAGAATAGACTTTTGCATTATTTTAGTTATTATCTTGTCTTATCATTTTTTTGAATAAAATTTCATCAGGAATATCGGTAAAAAAAATTCTCCGCATGATTCTTTCTACAATTTAATCTTATGTTACCAAAGAAAAATCCATTCTTCGAATTTGCACTTTGATTCCTATAAACTAAATAACTACTTTTTCGTCACAAATCAAAGAATTAATTTTTGAAGTTTTGAGTTAAGTAAGGCTTTACTTGATTGAATTTTGATTCGAGGGAACAAAAGCGTGGAGCTGAAATAACTCACTCACAACACCTTTTAAAGGATTACGTGGTACGATTAGATCGAATAAGCCCTTATGGAATAAATATTCAGCCGCCTGTGAACCCTCAGGGACTGTCTTATTCAATGTTTGTTCAATTACTCTTTTACCCGCAAATGCGATGTAGGCATTGGGTTCGGCAATAATGATATCCCCCAACATACCAAAACTAGCTGTCACCCCACCAGTAGTAGGAGATGTAAGGATTGCTACATAGAATAATTTTTTATTTGATTGATAATCATATAAAGCGGAAGAGATTTTTGCCATTTGCATCAAGCTCAAACTTCCTTCTTGCATGCGTGCTCCTCCAGAAGCACACACTAAAATAAGAGGTAAAAATTGATTGGTAGCATACTCGATCAAACGGGTGATTTTCTCGCCTACTACAGATCCCATACTACCCCCCATAAACTGAAAATCCATAACCCCAATTGCTACGGGAATACCGTTTAATTTACCTGTGCCTGTTTGAATAGCCTCAGTTAATCCTGTCTTTCTTTGATAAGAATCAAGACGATCTTTATAAGGTTCCTCCTCCGAATGAAATTCAATGGGATCCAAAGAGACCATGTCTTCATCCATAGGGTCCCAAGTACCTGGATCAATCAAAAGTTCGATTCTATCTGAACTACTCATTTTCAAATGGTATCCACATTGTTCACAAATATTCAGTTTTGATTTCAAAAATTTCTTATAATTTAATCCATAACAATTTTCACATTGAACCCACAAATGCCTGTATTTTTGAGTTACATCTAGATCATTAGAACTTTCTGTTCTAGTTAAATCACTTCCATTCGTGCTAGTTCTTATACTGGAACTCTCACTTTCACTACTATTTCCACCTTCACCACAAATATAACTATAAATGTAACTGTCACTGTAATTGTGACTACCACTTAAAATGTAACTATCAATCCAGATTTGAGCCCCAAGATAACTGTGAATGCAACTATTAATGTGATTATTCCAACTATATTTAGTATCATACAGGTAACGATCATCGTGGGAATCAGCACTCTTAGATACATTATTTTGATAAGTAGAGTTCCAAAAACGATAAAAAGCATTTTCTAGTTCACTTACAAAAGAAGGATCATTGTCAATCTCAAAAATTTGATTTTCACTATCCAAATATATGGAATAACTGCTGCTATTACTATCCCTAACTAAAAAAGTGTCATCAGATACGAAATTCCGAATGCCGACTAAATCATCAACAGTACTGTAACTAGAATTGTAACTATCACTATGACTAGGAATGTTTTTATTCATATTATTTATACTTGATCCTTCACTTTCAATAGGACCAAGACTATTGATTGATTTACTTAGCCTACACCTGTATTCTAACTCCCCGTTAGACAACATCGAATTTAACCATCTTTTTTCCATAGAGCTGCCCCTATTTACATGAAAATACAATAAATAGATGAATAGTCATTCGCTAAAAAAGAAATCATTTGAATATCTCATTTCCTATCAGAATAGGATCTAAATCCAATCACTAGGATTATTAACTACTAACGAGTCGGTCTTAAAAAAAAAGGGTTCCGTTATATGTTATATATAGTGAAGTGATACTTAGCGTTCTCGCAAAAGAGAATTTTTTTTTTTTCAATTCAATTTTGCATTTTTAAATAGCGGTTTCTCACCTGTTATGTCAAATTCACATAAAAAAAAATCCTTGTTCTCCCTATTGAATATGAAGAACTTTTTCGTAAAATCTCGTCTACTAAAAAATTTGTATTCCAAGCCAGAACAAAAAGGACAATATACAGGATGGGTAGAAGAAGTTGTGATACTTGGCTCGATCCCGGATCTGAAACGACGCTATGGGATATAATCTATTAAACGACTACACCAATCCTAAGGATCCATAGGCTTAATTGCGGATCCAGCACAACAATCAAAATGTTTAAGTTGTTTCGTCTTAGATTTTTATTTCAATTTTGTATATCTAGCAAAAAGATACACAATAATATCTTTGTATTGTATTCGGCTCAATCCTTTTAGTAAAAGATTGGGCCGAGTTTAGTTTAATTGTGAAAATCAATTACAATTAAAAGAACGAAGAGTAATTACTGGATTACAAAGTATCCATTGCCTCAAATTCAAATTTGATCTCCTTCCATACTTCACAAGCAGCAGCTAGTTCAGGACTCCATTTACTAGCTTCACGGATAATTTCATTACCCTCACGAGCAAGATCACGTCCCTCATTACGAGCTTGTACACATGCTTCTAGAGCTACTCGGTTAGCTACGGCACCAGGTGCATTACCCCAAGGGTGCCCCAAAGTTCCTCCGCCGAATTGTAGTACAGAATCATCTCCAAAAATCTCGGTTAGAGCAGGCATATGCCAAACGTGAATACCACCGGAAGCCACTGGTAGAACACCTGGTAAAGAGACCCAATCTTGAGTGAAATAAATACCGCGGCTTCGGTCTTTTTCAATAAAATCATCACGTAGTAAATCAACAAAGCCTAAAGTGATTTCTCTTTCACCTTCAAGTTTACCTACTACGGTACCAGCGTGAATATGGTCTCCACCAGACATACGTAACGCTTTAGCTAGTACACGGAAGTGCATACCATGATTCTTCTGTCTATCAATAACGGCATGCATTGCACGGTGAATGTGAAGAAGTAGACCATTATCTCGGCAATAATGAGCCAAGCTAGTATTTGCAGTGAATCCACCTGTTAAGTAGTCATGCATTACGATAGGAACTCCCAATTCTCGGGCAAATACAGCCCTTTGATCATTTCTTCGCATGTACCTGCAGTAGCATTCAAGTAATGTCCCTTGATTTCACCTGTTTCAGCCTGTGATTTATAAATAGCTTCCGCACAAAATAGGAAACGGTCTCTCCAACGCATAAATGGTTGGGAATTCACGTTTTCATCATCTTTGGTAAAATCAAGTCCACCGCGTAGACATTCATAAACTGCTCTACCATAATTCTTAGCGGATAATCCAAATTTTGGTTTAATAGTACATCCCAATAGAGGGCGACCATACTTGTTCAATTTATCTCTTTCAACCTGGATACCATGAGGCGGGCCTTGGAAAGTTTTAATATCAGCAGTAGGGATTCGCAAATCCTCCAGACGTAGAGCACGTAGAGCCTTGAATCCAAATACATTACCGACAATGGAAGTAAACATGTTAGTAACAGA